>NW_024581211.1:0-36392 GCF_017639235.1 Corvus kubaryi
GGCCATCGCCGTGCCCGTTCCCGGAGCCGGGGCTTGGGCCGCCCCCCCGTTCCCGAGGCCGGGACTCATGGCTCCCTCTGTTCCTGGCACAGGTGAGGCGGCGGCCGGCGGCGCGGATCCAGGAGCCCGCGCGTGGCAGCCCCAGTGGGTGCCCCCATGAACGAGCGTCGCGGCCGGGGCTGCCGGGACACCGCGGGGCGCCATGAGAGCGGGCCACGAGCGGAGCCAGGAGTGTCTCCCGCCAAAGAAGCGGGAACTTGCCGCCGCCAACACTGGCACCGAGGCGGGACGGGCGGGGGGAGCCCAGGGCTCGGGCGAGGGCCCCGAGTGGGCCCGCACGGCCGGGCCGGCTCCCGCCGCACCGCGCTACGGTCCCGGCGAGGCCCCCGAGGCGGCGGCAGGGCTGACGGTGGACCAGTACGGGATGCTCTACAAAGTGGCAGCACCGCCTGCCACCTTCTCCCCCACGGGCCTGCACCCCGTGGTGAACGTGAGCCCCCTGCCCCCTGCCTTCAACGTGACCTCGCCCATCATCCAGCACCCGGGGGTGCCCTTCCCCTCCATCCACTATGCACAGATCCCTTCGGCCTCCCTGCAGCTCATCGGTTCCCACTACACAGTGCCCTATGCCGTCCCTCCTGCCTTCCTGCCTAGTCCTCTCCTGTCTCCCTCTACCAACCTCACCGCCCCCCATGTCCCCCACTTTGTGCCATATGCCTCCCTGTTCACAGAAGAAGCTGCTCCTTCCCCCCAGACTACCTCTCCCACCCACAGCTTCAACAAGTCCACCTCTGCAGCCTCTCCTGGGCAGATGCAGCACCATGCTGCGCCTCAGCCGCTGGACATGGCACCGGGGAGAATTCCTGTTTATTATCAGATGTCCCGCCTCCCACCAGGGTATTCAGCCTATGAGGCACCTGTAGCAGGTGGGAGCCCAGAGTCTCCTCAGCACCACAGTCAGCTGAGCTCAGAGGTGGCTGCGGCCAATGGTGGGCAGAGACCCCTGGAGCAAAGCGTGGCCAGTAGGCCCAGCGAGGCCGTGGACTCTGCCAGCAGTGCAGCTGAGGACTGTCTGCCCCCAGGGGCTGCAGCAGGATGTATGGGCGACGGACAGTTCCTTCCAGGTTACCAGATGCTGGGAAGAGAGATATCTGTGCCTACTCACAGGAGCACCCCAGATGCTGATCTGGAGGTTCAGAGGGTAGTGGGGGTGTTGGCGGCTCAGGATTATCATGTTCTGGCAGCCCAGAGGAAAGATGACCCAAGCCCTTTGAACCTTTGCCATAATATTCCTGATGGGCAGGGAGACATGCCGAGGAACACCACAGACAGGGCTGCAGCTGGGAACAGCCAGTCCCAGAGCCCATGTGGAATGTCCCCTGAAGAGACTGTTAGACAGAGACAGTTAACCAAAGGAATGGTGATAGCCAACGGCAAGCCAGTCCTTGTTCCCGTTGGATCTGAGCCTGTCAGGTCTTCCACTTCAGAAGCCCTGGTGAGGGAGAGCCCAGATGCACAGGCTCGAGGAAATGTGCTTGAAAAGGAGCTGGCCCATTTGCAGCCACCCAGCTCCTCACAACTGCCCTCTCACTTCATGAAAGGAGCCATCATCCAGCTGGCGACAGGAGAGCTCAAGCGGGTGGAGGACCTGCAGACTCAAGACTTTGTTCGCAGTGCGGAGGTGAGTGGAGGCCTGAAGATCGACTCCAGCACTGTGGTGGATATTCAGGAAAGCCAGTGGCCTGGGCTTGTCACACTGCATTTTGTGGTTGGGGAGCAACAAAGTAAAGTGAGCATTGATGTGCCCCCAGAGCATCCCTTCTTTGTGTACGGCCAGGGCTGGTCCTCCTGCAGCCCAGGGAGGACTGCTCAGCTCTTTGCTTTGCCTTGTCACAGGCTGCAAGTGGGGGATGTCTGCATATCAATCAGTTTACAGAGCATGAATGGCAACTCTGCTTCTCAGGCCAACTCCCCTCTCACAGATCAGCTGGTGTCTGCTAGGGAGAGACTGGAACGAACAGCTCAGGGGCCCAGAGAGCCATCTGACAGAGCTGCTGAAAGGAAGAGCCACACAGATAGAGCCAACATGGTCCAGAGCTCTCACGCAGAATCCTCTCAGCCTGAGGCTGGCAGTCTGTACAGTTTGGCCACAGGCTTCCAAAGATACAGCGTGCAGGCAGAGGAGCCTCGGCCCTCTCTGCTCCGTCCCTCTTTCATTCCCCAGGAGGTCAAGCTGTCTATTGAAGGGCGTTCGAATGCAGGGAAATGATCCCTTGGAGGTGTGAGCTAGGGCGGCCACAGCAGGTGAGCCTCACCATCAGGTGGAGGAATTGCACAGACTCTGTCATAGGCTCACCAGCAAAGTCTGCTCTCTGCCTTGCAGGAATGGCTCCATTCCAGTTCCATGGCTGACCAGTTCCTCCTGGGGAGTCAGGAGGGCTCCAGTGCCTCAGGGAGCAGCAACAGGCTAGCTGGGGTGGGGAGCAGGGATGTGCTCATGAGTGTGTGATGAGAGCATTCCAGAGGCCAGAGGCTGGGGCATTCTCCCACCTCCTGGGATAACTGACTCCCTGCGGGGCAGGGGCCGAGCATTTGGGGCAGGTAGAGAGACGAGGAGGGCAGACTTGGCTTAAGGTAGCAGATAAAATTGCTGAAGATTTTATTCCTCCTTTCTCATGATGGGAAGAGATGGGTCCCCACTGGAGTTTGGGGGCTATTCTCCCAGTATCCCCTTTCTTTACACATGCACTTTAAAAGGACCGTTCACCGATGGAGCTCTCAAGGGCAGGATGGAGGTGCTTCTCTGGTGGTTCTGGGTAATGTCTCTTCCACTGAATCCAACTGCTCTTTCTTCTTGCAAAGAATGTACAGATTTGAATGAATCACAGAAATTCAAGAGGAAGGACCAAAAGGGTGGGTTTGGGTGTAGGTGAATAGGGAACTTGAGCACTTGGGATGGGACACAAGTTGGGATGGGAGATGTCTGTTTCCTGCTATAAAGTCTACTTAGTTGTTTGCCACCAAATCAAATCTTCCCATGTTAGTAACTTTCAAGAAAACACCTCCTGGGCTGATAGCTTTTGCAGAGGCTTAACCTAGGGATGAATGGGGTTGGATTTTTTTTGTTTGGTTGAATTTTTGTTTGGGGTATTTTATTGGTTTGGGTTTTTTTAAAATATGGAACAAAATACATTCAGCATTCTCTAGGGAAGGATGAAAACATCCTTCTTCTGTGAGAAGACCGATGCTATTTTGTAGTTAAGTCAGAAAAATATTCCAGATGGCTAATCCTTCCCTGCAGGCAGTTTCCTGAATAAGCTCTAGACAAGAGACAAATGTTTGTGCACGTGCAGGCAAGGTACAAAGTTTGTGCTAAGTACAGTTCTATGATTAGTGTAGGGACTCTAAAAATATCACAGTGTCACAGGGCATTTTGGGGTGGTCTTGTGTTAGTTTTTCTGATGCTTCTCTTTGGAGTTCCTCTGTAAAACAATGTGGTAAAATCAAGAGTAGTCTTTTTCATGGTGAGATTTAATACAATTGTGTATGAATACCTCATTGTGGTGATAATGCTCTATTGAATGAAGGCTCCTATAGTTACACTAATCTGCCCTCTTTGACGGTGTGTTATGACTCCATCTCTAATTGCTCAGCCAGGATAAAGAATAGTCACTGTCCTGGTGAGAAAACAGTTTTCACTGACTTAACCTGGGTTAGGTATTCCTTGTGTTCAGGTGCCCATCTCTGTCATAGGACCAGGCTTTGGAGAGGGCCTTTCTTAGTGTGCAGGGTCCTGATGTTCAGCATGCTGTTTCTGTCTCTCTGCTCTCATCTTCCTGAAATTTGTCAGATGTGCCTGACTCTTGGGGCACCACTCCTCTCTGTCACAGAATGGTGTGTGTCAGCACCTCTCCTTGCAGTGGTGCTGTCTCAGGGCTGTTCTGCACTCCCCAGGAGTGTGTCCTGTAACTGGTTGGCTTCTGCTGACTGTGCAAGGGACGCATGCTCTGCATGTGTATTGGGCAAGTTAGTCTCCAGAATGTCCCTTCCATCCTGGCCTCAGTCCTGTTTTCCTAGCACATTGCTAGCCATTTCTGTTGCCTTTAAAATGCCTGCACCAGGACAGGCCTTAGGTGAGATATGTGCTAACCATGCCTTCAGTGTTTGTGCCTCACAGGGTTCTCCAGAATGAGGATGCTGCCTGTATCACGTGTAGCTTCTCCCAAATGACACACTACTTCTGGTTTCATCAGCTGCATTTGGGATGTGTGAAGTTACGGTGATGCTGTTGTGGGAAGATTCTGCCTTCTCAGGTGCAGCAGCTGTGGGAACAGATGCTGTTTTCATGGCTCCATTTGTCAGTGAAGGGTCCACCTGGGCCTCTTCATCCCCTTGAGGTGTCACAGCTCCTGCTGACTGGACTCTCCTACATAAAACTCTCGATTAATGCTGGTAATTAGTACTTAATGCTCAGGATATCTGAGGTGTCTGGGGCCAAAGGCAGGAGGCAGAGGAGCCCAGGTTCTCATGCCTGTTCTTTGCACAGTGCATGCAAAGGAATTCAGGGCTGTGACAGGCACTTGAGAAAGGGATCTTGCATACATATGGCATGTGAATGTAGAGGGGCTGGTTACACCATAGAGGCAATGTCTGAGCAGCTGAGAGTGCAGAGCCCCTTGTGTGTCTCTGAACACAGGAGTCTGTCTTAGAGTGAGGGTTTGGAGAGCTTGCCTTATACCATGTGTGTTACTGTAACTCCTCGATCTCAGCTGCACTGTCGGAATGGGCAGTACTGACAAATGAGGCAAGATGCTGTGTGGCTTAAATAGCTTTGTACTGTAGGCAGCTGAAGGGCTGTGAAGGTGCTCGCCCTGTTGTTTACCTGGCTGCTGACCTGGACTTTGGCTTGCTGCACCTCTGTTGAGTGCAGTCCTGAGCTCTGTGGAACAGGCCAGGGTGAACTGGACCTTAGTGCTTTTACCCAGGCTCCTGTCAGTCCCAGTGTTGTGGATGTTTCAGCTGCCAGCTCTTCCCTGGAAGCAGTGGTTTGAAGCACAGCTCATGATAGGGGACTGAGGTGAAGAATCTGTGTGTCTGGCTGCTTGCCCCAAAGGGTGGGCAGGAGGGGGCCACTGGCAATTCTCCAGCCCAGCTCAGCAGTGCTAGTGTTGCTGGAACCTGTCCTTACTGGGCAGGGCTATATGGCTTAGCACCATAGTGATGGTTGTACTGAGTACTGAGGCTCTCCTGGGACAGGGAGTGTGTGAGACAGGCTCTGCTGCAGGGAGAAATGCTGTGAATGAGCCCATGGAGGAGTCTTTCAATTCTTAGGTTTACAGGGAAAGGAGGAGATAAAGCCAGGAAGACATTTCAGAGTGGGATGGTTACCTGGGCTTTTCTGGTGGCAGAGATGTGACAGACTTCTCAGAGAAATATACCATGTTCCTGCTGCTGTTGTGAAGGGTAGGAGAGCTGCAGTCTGTCCTGCCTGTAGGAGGAGGTCTCCTGGCCCTAATCTTATCCAGCTCATGCTCTGTAGCAGGAGTCTGTGGGATGCAATAATGGCTGGCTGTAGCCATCTGTCCCATCCCATGGAACATGGCTGGGGTTAGCTGTGCAGCGGAGCCAAGCCTGTCTCTGGGCCTGTGCATTCACAGCAATGAGCGCTCATCACTACCAGACTATGCAGAGGAAGCTCTGTCTGGAAGGGAAGGAAGCTGCAGAGGCCCCTCTGCCTTCCCCTTCCAGCTGCTGAGCAGCTTTTTATATTGCACTTTTCACATTAAGTGTCCCTGTCCCCACCCCACACTTGAAGTCACTTTGTCCTGTAGAGAACTAACAATCCCTGTTACTCAGAAAATATTGTAAAAGAAACTACAGCAGCTGGAGTAGCCCAAATGCTAGTTCCTGCCCGCAGCAGCACACGTGCCTTTCCCCACCGTCACTCACAAATGCTCCTTGTCTTTCAAGCTGTGCTAGAGCCTGACACTTTGCAGAAGCTGCTAAGATGGCTACAAATACACAGTCTGTACAGTTTGGCCCAGGGTGTTCCACATATAGTTTAAAATGCTGATGGTCCAGGCCCTTCCATGCCTTCACACCTGTCCATCAAGGACAGAATTGCCCCTAAGGTCCTTCCAGGCTGCTGCCGTCCACCCTGCCAACACGCCCCTGCACACTCCAGTTGTTTCTGGCTTTCATGGCACCTTAGCGCCGGGGAGGGTCTGCTCAGAGAGAGAGAGAGAGAGAGAGAGAGGGAGAGAGAGGCATGGGGGAGCTGGCTGGGCTGCCCTGAGGCAGAGAGATGTTTGTAGATAAGTGCTGACCCCTCACTATAACCCCCAGTATATGGCTGTATTAACATGTAACCGATGCAGTGTATCTAAAGCCTTAGAACTAGTCAGGTGCTCCCCTCCAACTTTGTCCCTGCCACTTTCCTTCTACCTGATCTTTAACAAAGCATTAATAATTCTAAGGATAATCTCTATTTTGTTGTGCTTTTTTTGTAACTGTTTTAAATAAATCAATTTGTACTGTATATTTGTACTTTGGTGAGATCCTTTTTCCTGTTTTACCATTCTAAGTCTGTATTTGCCTACAAACAGATTGTATTTTTATTGTTAATGCTTTTATGAATATTGCATTTAACTTGTTGACTCTGTAAACACAGTATATATCTATATACATATATATATCTATATATAAACCAATAGCTTTTCCTTTGGTGTTTGAGACTTTTTGCTTGTCTGCAGTATCAGTGGTCATTAGCATGTGGCTTCTCTGGATTTACACAGTGATGGGGAGACTCATGTCAAGGGCAAGATACATGGTGACAGATGGATTATAAGTCCTAAATCTGTGTTTTCAGATGCTTCTGTGTTATGTGATCTCTCCTGAACCCCTTGGAATAAGGTATCAGTGACGCTACAGGGGAAGTTCCAGCTGCAGGTTGCAGAGTAAAGGTACATCTCAGCTGGGCAAGCAAAACACGAGGTAGAGCAAAAGCAGATATTGCCAGAAGCAAACTGTGGGTTTGAGTATGAAAACAAACAGAGGTAAGGATAACAGTGAGAGATCAGAGAACAAAGGACGATATGAACAAAGGAACATGGAACTGAACAGCTTCTTTACAGTGCCTTTTCCCAAAGAGAGAGAAGCGGGGATGGGTGTCAGTTCTACAGGGTGAATGAATGTCATGTTGAAACAACTTTTCTCCAGGGAGGAAACTAGATGTTGCAGTGGCAGGTGGAGAAAACTGTAGCATCCCCTCGGCTGGCTGTGAGAGTGATTCATTATTGCCAGAAAAATGCAACGTAATGCATTTGGAAGGTAACTATTTTAACTAGGGTTTTAAGGGACTGCAATCAAAAGTTTTTCAAACTGAAAAATGAGGAGGAAATGAGGGTTTTAAGTAGTCAAAAGGTTTTGCTTCTTGTTTTAACTTTGCTCTTCTGATCTCAAGTAGCAGTCTTGTGGTTACCACTTCTGACTTAAAGAGAAACAGCCATCAGAGAGAAGACAGTACTTCCCAAGGTGTTTGAACCACCGTATGACTCTAGAACTTAATTGGAAATGCTGTGGAGGTAATAGGGGCTTTCAGGCTACAAAACACAGAAGTGTGGCACACTGGCTTTTGGTGGGCTGATGTCTGAAAACCACGAAATTACACCATGCATTTTCAGGTGCTCATTCTTAAAGAAACCAAATAATGGCGAGTGTACCACTTCTTTATCCTGCCATGAGTCCTTCTGTGCCACTGCTTTTTGCCTTTTGCAGTTTAAAGATGCCTAGATATAATTTCCATAGCTGCACAGTTTTAATAGTGATTTCTATTAGCAATGGGAACCTTCTCCTGGAGGCACAGGCTACAATCACATTTTGCCTCCAGTACGTCTGCGTTGCTCTTGCACTGGGGACTCCAGCACTGGACACAGGTCTCCAGATGTGGCCTCACCAGTGCTGAATAAAGGGAAAAGCAAACCCATAGAGTCCTAGAAACTGACCTACTCTATTATTTACCATTCAATCAACTCTTTCACTTGCAAACCTGAAATGCTGGTTTAAGTGCAAATTAACTTGTAAGTAAAGCAACAAACTTGTTTGCTATTTGCTTACCTTGGCCAGCCTTTCTTTCACTGTTTTTATGGGGTATCTTAAAACAGGACCTCAGGTTCCTTAGTTTTTCCATGGATGCTACTGCAACTAAGTATGTCATAACAATGTTTAAAAAAAGGGTGTGCACAGGCATTTCCAGAAAGACATCCTCCTTTGTTTCTTTTTTATGGGTACAAACTGCAAAGGATTACTCCTGGAGGAGTTGTGGACTATCAGTCTTCAGCTCTGTAATTCATGCTGCAGTAAACAAGATCCTTTTTTACTGAGGTGGGTTTCTACAGCTTCCTGCCCAGTCTGAGGCATGCTCAAACCATTCTGTTCAGCCCCTTGGAATTGGAACCTACAGCAGAACTACAGCAGCCTAGACCTATTTACAGGGCAAGGGCTCAAAAACAGGACAAAGCACAAAGAAGGGGACTAATACATGTGAACATTAATTTATTTTCCTTCTGTCACAGGCTGTGACTTGGCCCCCAGAGCAGACTGTATCCTCAGAATCTGCTCCCACCAGAGCTGCTTTGGCAGGCATCTCTCAGCCCTGTTCGCCTCCTGGGTTCAGAGGAAAACCAAAACCACGTGTCAGGAAGGGTCAGGCAGGGACCCACAGCAGCCTCCTGAGTGTGGAAGCCTGCTAGTGCACATGTGGCAGGTGCAGCAAAGGCAGCACAGTTCTTGGCTGTGGTTTAGTGCAATGCACTGTTGCTCTGCTCCTCAAAGGTCATTTTGCCCAGCAGCTGGCTCTCCAGCTCCACATTGCTCACTGGCAGCTGGAAAAAGTTCATCTCAGCTGCCAAAGCGGCCATGGCAGAGGGATCCTGGCCAAACTGTGCCCGGAGCATCATATCCATCTTCTCCAGGCGCCGCTTGAGCCTCTTGGCCTCACGCTCCCGGATGAGCCGGGCTTGTCGCTTCTCGGGGGTCTCGTTTGCGCGTTTCAGGCGCATGGCTTCCCGGTCCCTCTGCAGCCGCCGCGCCCGCTGCTCGTCTGTCTCCTGCATGCGCTGCAGCCGCTTGGCTTCCCGATCCCGCATGCGCCTCACTTCCCGCTCCTCAGGTGTCTCGTTGTCCCGCCGGCTCTTCTTAGCTGTGCGCTCCCGCTCCAGGCGCTGCAACCGCACTTCCAGGGGCTCGTTCTGGCGCCGCAGGGCCCACTTGCGCATGCCGGGGGTCTGTGCCTCAAGCAGCTTACGGTACGCAGCGCAGTTGTTGCATACCAGGAGGATGCCCGCAGGATACACAGGGGTGCAAAAGGCAACATCCTTGCCCTCAGCACTGGAGGGGCCCTGGCTCTGTGGTGCCGGCAGCCGATCTGCACTGAGCACCTCTGGCAGCTTCTCACTGCAAAGCAGGATGAACAGAATCAGAGGCTTGGTGCTGTGGGCAGAGTCCCCATCTCATGGGCTGCCATGAACAATGCTCCCACTACAGCCCGTGGCAGAGGCCTCTGCTAAATCATTTGCCCACAGATACGTCTGAGTATCTCAAATTAAGCACTATCCTATCCAGGGTAGGAAGTGGATTAGCCCGGAGCAGTATCTGGGTTGGAAGAGTGCAAGAGTGGGAATAAACCAGCAGGCCGCTCCTCCCCATCATCTCTGAATTTCTCCTTTTAGCCCCATTCCACTGGTCAGTAGATAATCTCCCCCTAGGCAGGACACAAAAAAAGAACATTTTGGTCTCTGCCTGTAGTCCTGCTCCGGGCGTGATGAACACATCTGGATAGTGCAGCCATACTCCAATGGATTGGTGGGCAAGGGGAAGGGTGGATTCTTCTCCAGAGACTGGAGCCCACAGTGCTTTCTGCACTTCTCTAGCTCTGCACAGTGCTAAGAAAGACCCTTTTACCAGCACAGCCTGCAGACGTCTTGGCAGGGGATGCAGAGCTGCAGACAGGAAGGGATCAAGAGGATCTCACTCACTGGGGGTGTTATGCACTGTCCTACAGGCCTCAGTGGGTCCAGTGCCACCACTTCTGAGTCATTCATGGCAACCCACCTAATCTTTAATGTGGTGCCCTAGCCCACTCACTGGCCAGGGTGACCCTGACCTGTTGAAGGTGGCGTGGCTGGTGAAGCGTGCTCCACAAACTGCACAATTGGACAGCTGGTCCTCTGAGTGGATCAGGAGATGTCTCCCAAGGGATCCTGGGGAGCTGAGGGCTCTGCCACACACAGGACACAGGTAGCTCTTGGCACTCACCACCGCTCCAGTGTGCTGCAAAACAACCACTTAGGTGGTAGTTACACATTGCCCAGCTCCCTGCCCAGCCCAAGGCATGCTCAAACCATTCTGTTCAGCCTCTTGGAATAGGAACCTTTTACTGCTAAATCTCTATCTGCCAGCTTTTAGACCAAGCTCAAGACAAGAAATTTGGTGTGTCACAGGTCAAACAAGGAGGAAACCCTTTATGGCTCAACTCCAGTGCAGGAGAAAAGATTAAGGCCAAAACACTTGGATTGTAAGACCTGACCCTTGTTTTCGAAAATGCACTCCAGGAGCTGCTGGTGCAGGACAAAGCATGACTCAATTAACAGCAAGGCAGGATGCTGGTGAGGAAGCACTTAGATGGAGACAACTGGTACAGGTAAGTGGCCAATTCAGTTCTGCTTCATTCCTTCTGCTACAGACTTTGGTGTGCTATGAAGAGAGCACTGACAACAAAACCTAAGATTTTACCACAGATTTCTTGCAAAACTGGAATAATTTTGATGAAGAACAGCTATTCTGAAGTGTAATTACAAGAACTGTAATGAAGTATAAAATAAATGATCAGGAGGAAGGTTTCTTATCTCACTGAATGACGTAAAAATTGCTTTCATGTTTAATTTGAAGGAACTGTCTGGTTTTAGCCTGAAATACTTGCAGAGACAGCCTTGGCACAGAGTTGTGTTTTCCAGATCTGTAGACCAGGGCCTTGCTAATTCTTTCCCCCGGCCACCCTCTGGACACAGTTTACAGCTGTAAACTTCAGTCACATCCTAGCTAGAAGTTCAGTTCTGTGGTTGCAAAGACCAGAACCAAGTTACTCTGTGCTTTGAGTTGTTTCTGGATTTGAGGCTTCAGGCCAGAGACACTCCACAGTTTGGAACTATCCCTACCTGGTACACATGTGCAATGAGTTGATCTCTGCTTCCACACTCCAGCTGGCAGAGGGGGCATTGTGACAGTCCCAGCATGGGGTCAGCGTTCAAACTCTCAGGCACCTACATGTGGGAACAGCCACGTTGGTGTAAGGCACACAGACCCCCCGCAGCCACACCGCCCCTTCCTTAGCTCCTCCCAATGCTGCCAGCAGATCGAGCGCCCAGTCCTGCCAGGGCTGGTTTGGGTTCTTGACATCTGAAAGAAACCTCCTTCTGTAGCCTCTGAGCAAAACTCCTGCATCTCACAGAAAGGAGGCAGAAGCCTCATGGCTTCACTTGCACCCAGGTTCTTGCCAGCACAGTGGCTCTAGAAGGCAGGGCCTGTTCTGTGGCAAGGGGAAGCCGATTGGAGAATGGCACCAGAACCAAGGGAAGGGGAAGCACTCTGCAAACATCTTGGCCAGTGTGTGCCTGCTGTCTCCTGTTCCAGGCAGCCAAAAAGCTCTTCATACCCTTTCCTCCTGCCAGGAGACATTGTTTGGAGGAGGTGGGAGGGAGAGAAAGATAAAGAAACATGATGGGGAGAGGAAGTGTTTAGACAGTACCCTTCTCTCTCCCTGGAGGCTATGGTGAGTGCAGAGCCAGTACACACTTGCCTCATTTTCTCTCATCAGTGGAGTTCTGGCCACAGGTCGTTCTGCATTTTCTAATTCCTTCTTCACTTTCACCATTGAGCCATCTTCCTCGGACGTATGGGAAGAAACTTCATCCTGAGTGGTTTCCTCATCATCGCTGCCACCTGAAATGTGCAGAACAGTTATACCAAGTGTCAGGGTCCTGACAGCACTCACAGGCCTTAACTGTCCTGACCAGCATTACAAGGGGCCTCTACCCACCCCCTCCAACTAGGGGTTCCATTTAAACTCAGTCTAGGGCACTTGAGTCCCTGGGCATGGCCCCTTACACTGCCTTGTTTGACAATTGCCAGACCTGCTGCTGTTTCCACCTTGCTCTGGTGAAATGGGACTGGGTCCCATGGCATTGTCCAGTCTGTGCTGTGCTGGTCTGGTCCTTAGGACAAAGTCCTGCACTGGAGCAAAGGGCTAACCTGGAGGAGGAGCTGGGTAAGACAGTCCTCGGAGGATGCACACACACTATGCAGCCCTCAGCCTCACCCCTTTCCAGAGTCTCCCCAGTCTACTACCTTGCTGTTATTGGAAGGGGCAGAACTCACTGCTGCTGGAGTCAGGGTCTTGCAGTGGACGAATTGTTGGCCTTTGGTCCCCAAGAGCTCCAGGAAAGCTGTTTTTCATCATGGCTTGGCGGGCTTGCTCCTCCAGCCCTGCAAAGACTTGCTCCCCTGGCAGCCACAAGGACAAAGAGTCAGACTGGTGCTGTTCCATTGCTTCCATCACCAAGGCTTGCCAAAAATACAACAGGCATGGGGCTGCTCACCTGCACTGTGCAGAACCTCTGGAGTCACCTCTTGGAAAGCACTTAGGTCACTTCTCTGCTTGCCTACCCTGCCACACCAGCCTCTGGCACCTGCTGGTATGAGTCCAATGCCTGGGTGTAGAAGAGTCTCACTAGTGGCAATGGGCAACACTGGGCTGCTGTCTGCATACTACATATATGCCACTCCAGCCACAGAATACCTGTGACCCCATATATCTGCCATAAATAGCCAGGTGGCTTTTGCTGCTGCCAAGCTATCCACCAATATCCTGCAGCACAGTTCAGGGTGGGAGGAAGCCCCTGGGGACTATGACAGTATCCCAGACCAGGGATAGTACTGTATAGCTCTTCTAAATTATTAAGTCTTATTCCCAGCTGTAGCAAGCATTTTGCACAAAAATAGCGCCTCCCTAAGTGCCTGGTACCTCACCTGTCCTCCACAGTGATATCAAAACTAGAGGTTGCCCTTGGCATGCTCTGTCACCCTCTTCTGTCCCAGGAGGGATGAGGACAAGCTGCCCTTACAGAAGGTGTCTATGCTCAGAGCTGGTGTTCTCCCGTGTATATGATGGATAGAAAACTACCTTGCCTTGTGCAGGAATGGCTCTTGCTAAAATAAATCTCATTGGCACTTCATGTGCTCAAAACAGAAGTGTAAGGGAATGAACCCACAGAGCTGAGATGCATGTTTAGGACAAAACATTTTGTTTTGTTAAAAGCAGTGACCACTAGCACCTCAACTCAATAGGAGATGGCAAACACCTTGGAAGAAAGTAGTTATTTGTGCTCTGAATGAAAACTTCTTACAGCAATCCCTGCTCAAAGAAGTTTTGGTTCCAGAGAATAACAATGAAAGGCAACCATTCATTTTCATATAAAAGCAAACAAATTGTTCCAGGGGTAGTTGTGATTTACCTTTTCCAGTGGATGAGCTGGGAGGCCTAGGAAAGGTGCTGAAGTTCCCAGCAGGCTGGCTTTTGGGTTGCATTTATCAACTGATTCATAAGTGCTCAAGAACCATTCAAAGCACAAATGTGAAAATGCCAAGGAAAACGCAGTGCATTTTTCACATAAAATCAAGACATAGCTTTCAGAAGATAATGTTACCTTTTAGCACAGGGCCACAGCTGGCACCAGTATAACCAGGAAACTGAATTCCCAAGAGAGAGCACCAGTCCTGTTACAAGGACAGGTACATTCCCACATGCTGAACTGTTCCAGCCAGTGTTGCTCCATGTTCCCACTCACACTGCCTTCCTGGGGCTCACCTTGCAATTTTGGCAGGGCTTTAAAAAGCCGTAATTTTTGGAAGGTTCCAAAGGCCTTCAGAAGTTTCAAGGAGACTGTGGGAGAAGAATTTTACTTCCCAATGTCCCCATGGAGGTTTCCAAAAGCATTTGAAGGCTTTTATCATTCTGTTTCAGAAATGTGAGAAAGGGTTCTGTACAGAAGATTTGAGAACACAATCCATGTGCCTGAGGAGAGGTGCTGAGGAGCACCAAGTCTATTTGTCATTGAAAGCAGCAGGGACCATCATGACTGCTGTGACACCCTTTCAGAAGTCATTCCAGCACTGAATGGTTTTCGTGACTTGGAGTGCTGTTTTTATGTCTGGACGACAGCCTCACATTGGTGGGACTGAGACACAGACTGTATGAGCAGCAGACACCACAGAATTCCAGTGCCCTCTCCAAGTAGCAGAAACCCACAAACCACCAGGATAAAAGTCCATAGACCAAAAAAGCATTGCAAGAGAAAGAGAAAGCATGGTGAAATGAGGAAACCTGCAGAACACAGGACAGATGTAAAACTACGGTGGGAGATGTGCTGCTACCTTTGACAGAGTTCCAAAGCAGAATTCCCAAATGCCACTTAGGCTGCTCGTGGAAGCAATTACATGTTTGTTTTCTTCCCCCTTTTCCCTTTCAGACAGATTACACACCCACTGAGCAGCAGCCTGGAGCCCAAAGGCAGGGCAGGACACAGACAGTCCGCAGGATTTAAGAGCTGAGATCTTTATCTGAGGTGACAGAGGAAGGAACTCCTCACATTAGGAACACTGCCATCAGTCACAGTAACTGAGAGCAATTGTGTGTGCCTCTAGCCTCTGTATAACACCCCCAGAGCCCAGTGAGCATTGACTCAGCACAGTGCAGAGAACAACCAGTTTACAGCCAGCAATGCAATCTGTTAACCAAACCCGTGCTGTTAGCAGGTGACGTCCTGTGCATCCTCCACAGCCTGTATCTAAAAGCATCACGGGACTGGGAAAGGCAAACATGTAAAAATACTGTCTCCCACTTGTACAAAATTTCTTATATATTGTAATAGTGTACAAAAGAACTTAAGAAAGAGTGTCCTGATTATCTACTGATGGACTAAGTCCTACTTTGATGAAGCTTTAGAGCTTTAATGTTTGATAGGTCCAGGGTTATACTTTTGATGTTTCTGCACAGACATGCTCACAAACAGACACACCCCCACCTCCACCCCACTTTGGGTATGCTTCCATTCATTTAAAAGGGGAGTTAAGACAGGCAACAGCTTTAGGATCACTGCCATAAGTAAGAGATGTTACGCTCAATAGTGAACTCACAGACTCTTCTCCAGAAGTTTCTTTATTAAATACAAAAAGGGCTGCAGGCTGACCACAACACCAAAACAAGTCACTGTAGTTGTTTACAAACAGCTAGAGATGTAGGACAAGAGAAATCACACAAATGCCTCTGCTTTGTATTCCATTCTCCTCTCCATACTGCTGTGAATGAGTGGGATGCCAAGTGAGCAGTGGTGGAGGTAGGGGACAGCCCTGTGGCACTGTGTAACACAGACAGGCATGACTGCTAGGGTCTGCTGAGGTATCAGCCCTGAGCCCTTGCCTTCTTGAACTGTATGAATGCAGGATAACTCTCAGGTGTTCTGGAAAATAAACACAGAAACAAACAACTCCCACCCCAAAATCCACAAAACAAAATCCAAAAGAACTGCATCATTCCCCTGCCTTCCTTCCTAAACAGAAAGGTCTCTCAGAGATGAGTCAGTTTATTCCCTCCTTGTACATCAATTAAAAGTCCCTGTTCATGTAGGTCTTCTCTGTGTTCCTGGACCTGAAATTTGCATGTCTTTCCACCACTGTGGATCTATTCCACCTGCCCCATGGCTATTCTGGGTTGTCCACACTGCTGTAGTGGTTACTGAAATGAAAAACAACACAATTGAAAGGGTTAACAATGGCAGTCCACGGAGCCCTTCAGAACCAAGGGATTTGATGCAAGTAACATTTCTGCTCGGTTGTGAATGCTGGGTGCTATTTCTTGCAAGATACTGTCCCTTCAAAATCAGTAGAATCCAAGGAACACCAAAGAGCACAGAACATGTGTGTGTTAGAGAGAGAGGGAAGGAAATAGAGGATTAATGGGATATTGGAACCATGATAAATAGAGCTCAGAAGCAGGAATTAATCTAACAAAAGCTCTTCTCCAGAGTTCTAAAATAAGCATCAGTTGCAGAGGGCACAGCAATAGAAAGCAAAGCAGCTTGTGGACAGCAGGGAGAGAGAAGTGCATGCTAATACCTGCAACAAATTTTGGCAAGCACAAAGACAGCAAGTGGTCCATGACTGATGGGGTGACAGCGCAGTAACAGATGAATGCAAGAATAGATGAATTGCTTAGAGAGTTTTTAAACTTTTATGCTGCATACTCTGGGGAGAAAATAAAGACCAAATTGAATCAATTAAGGTATCCCCACACAAACAATCTAACTGTATTTTATTTTTCAACAAGTATATTCCACTATTACTGTTCTGTTTGTGAGCACTTTGTCAGGTGTGTTCTTCATGTACCACATGGTAAAACAAAATTATATTCTTAAGAGCCTTATATGTGCTGCAGGGGAAATGACTACAATTAAAACTGTGGGACTTGCCATCATGCACAGTAAGACTTTTGTGATAAATTTTACCACAATTTTTATCATTGTTTAATTATTGTTTCAGTATTATTTTGAATTTCTTTACACATCAACTTCTATTTAAAACTGTTTTGACTTGTAACCATACAATCTCCTAGCTGATTGCTCCACTTGCCAAGCAAAGTGATTCTGTCCTAAGTGAGGGCAGCAAACCATGTTGTTGTGAGAGCAAGGTGAAATGAGGGTCATGCCAAGCCTGGAAAGTAATCCTGGAAAGAGGAGACACCAAGCAAGCCAGGGAGAGGAGATCGGCAGCTGTCACTTGCTCTAGTGAGTCCAAGAAGGAAGAGAAGATGGAGTGGCCATGCAAGGAAGAAGTAGGCACCATCCTCCCGTCAAATTTGTCCAGTCATATATGCACAATCGTATTTATGCAAATCGAAAAGGCACTTCCCCAGCCCCGTAGCCTGCCAAATCAGACCCCAGCTGCAGGCAACTGCATAAAAAGCTGCATACCTGCTGTCCCTTTCATTCCTCTCCTCCCAACCACTGCAGTCCCTGTGAAGAAGTCCCAGTAATATGTCTGCTATGTCTCAGCCTGACTCATTCTGCTGGCTCACCCCGTTCTTGGAGCCGATGCTCTCTCCGATTATCCTCGTCAGGGCACTGCACGGCATTTCTGGGCCCTCCAGACACACAGCAGGCTAGGTAAACAGAGAAGTCCCAACGATTTCGTGGCGTTCATCATAAGACAGACAAGATTTTCCATCCTAAGGTGAAGACATCACCATTGACAAGTTCTGGTATCTCTCGGTCCCTTTATTTTCTTGTAGTCCTACTTGCTGCTCTTGATGGCTCCTGCTGAATAGTTGCTCTGTAGCAACATACTGCGTGTAGAGGAGGTGAACTCCTCTCCATGGCATACCTGATGCTATAAGCTCATGCCCACCGGTAGCATGTTTGTCAGACAGCTTCCCTCGAAACCAAGACTGGAGATACAATCATTTGTATTGCAGACAAAAACGCAGTGTTCATTGTGAAAACAGTGCACAGCTGAATTTTGTGGTATGTAGAGTTTTATATATGATAGTACAAGCTTCTGAAGAACATAACCCTTATGCAGTGAAGTGCAGAAAAGCACCCAGCTAAACGCCATGAAAACTACCTGCACCATTAGAGCTGCTGTAGCCCTTGGTTTCCATCCTCAAGAGACCCCGACTCTGGCCCAAGGGAGACAGCTTAAGTGCATACCTGACATAAACCTGAGCTCAATGGCAGCAGTAATACCTGGGCACTCTCAGAAGCAGAAGTGTGTGGACACAAGGCACGTTACTGGCATCACAGGACAAAATACCAGACATACCAAATTTCTCTAAGAACGACAACTCCAAAGTCATTGATGTATTATCAAGCAAATTACACCTGTACTCTGCCCACTGTGGAACCCAGCAACCAGAAGCAGGAATCGGAGAGTACAAGCAATGCAGATGCCACAAGCCACACTCCTTGAGATCCTCACTCTGGCCAACAAGGACAGCTCAGTTGGCTCTCCCAAGCTGCCCAGCCAGTGGGGCTGCGAGTCCCAGACAGAGGCAGTTCTTGCCAGTGCACTCACCGACTGTGCTAGGTGTCAGCTCCAGCACAGAGTTTCCCCTAGCACAAAGAGCAGCATGCACAGATGCCTGTTGCGTACCTGCGCACAGAGGAAGCACACAAACACGCAGACATGCAAGCCAGCAGCACCAGCAGTGAGGCAGTGTTAGGGCTGCAGCACTCAGCTCTGTCTCATACTCCCGACAGCTACTGCAGCCAAAAAACCACAGGGCCCTCTCAGCAGCCTTGCTCTCAGAGGTCTACAGAAGTGGAAACTTGTTTTCCTAATTCCAGCCCAAATTCCCAGCATGCCTCTAGCCACAAACCTGAGTATGAACAAGGGCATAGCTTCAGGCCCCTCACCTTCCCTCTGCTGCCAAACAAAAGCTACGCATGTGCAGTTTCCCCTCTGCAAAACCTCCATCTATGTCTCCCAGCTCCACTGGTGCCTGGCTGTAGCCTGCCCACAAGAAGTGCTGATGTACAGCATCTTCAGCCCTTCCACTGTCAAACAAATGCTAAAAGTCTTGGCAATGCTGGAGAAACAGAGATCCATCTTACCACCTCAGCTCAAGAATGATCTGGCAGACAGCACTTGTTTGTCCTGTAAATGACTTGGCCACCACCCATTCCTTGACGGTAAAGAGCAAATGGCTTTATTTCATTATCTGGTAGGAAACTGAGATACAGTGAGCTTACGTAACACGCCCAAGGCCAGTCAGCTCAGTTTGTGGCAGCATGAAGATCAAAACCCAGGACTTGCTTGCTTTCAGCCAGCATGCTCCAACCACCTTGTCTAGAACTTCCTTTGCTACCCAAGGCAGGCCAGAGTCCCAAGTGCATTTTCTAGTATTCTGACTTGTACTTTTGACAGTGTGAATGCAAAGCCCAGCTACAGGCCCTGCACATACACACCCACCTTTACAACATTAGTTGTTTGTTCAAGCCTATCCCTGTCCTGCTATGCCAGGACACAGCCAGCTTCCCTGATGCAGAGAACTGAGTTTCTCTTCTTATGCACCTAAGACAAAACATGAGTAACCACCATTCCCCACAACCTGTCCCTTCCCATCATTCCACTCCTCCCCACCTCACTCCACAATCCAGCCACAGCAAGGGTCCCAGAATAGTGCGTAACATCATACTCACAGTGAACTTTGTTAGGAGTGGTCTGTTTCCGACGGGACATGTTTCCCTGACCTGGGAGCACAGAGTGTTCCTCCCCTCTGCAGAGGGCTCATCTGAGAAGAGAAGAGTCTGTCACACACTTCACTGAAACCTTCCAAGTCTCTGGCCAAGCTCAGCTGGCTGTCCCAGCGTCATTCCCCACCCTTCTGCCTATGGGGCTCGCTCTGCATCACCACAGCTGGATTCCAGGCCAGCGTCCAACACAATCCACAAGCATGTCACAAAGCACTGTGCATAGGCAGTCCTACCCAGTTCTCAGGCAAAGGTTTAAGCAATCCTGCCCCCTCCAAAAGATGAGTGTCCCCTTCAAAAATTACTGCAGCCTCAGTCCCAACACCCTTCTCCCTCCTGTCCATTCCTGCAGCCTAATAATCATCCTTGTTGAACTGGCAGAGGAACGTGGCACATCCAACAGTCCTCTTAGAGAGAGACAAAAGGAGGAGCTGAACCCATTTCCCACAAGACACATGGACACGGAGATCCCGTCAGCCTCCTCAGACAGACAAGCGCACGAATCTCATCAGCCCCTCGCCGACAGAGAGACACAGACATCCCATCAGCTTTCTCGGACAGACGGACAAAAGGATTCTGTCAGCCTCACACTGACAGACGGACAAAGGGATCCCATCAGCCTTCTCAGATGGACGCACACGAAGATCTCGACAACCTCCCCAGATAGCGGGATCCAGCCGGCAGTCCCAGCACACGGGAGACGGCAGGAAGGGACAAGGCCCGCAAGCGGCCGGACGTCTAGACAAAGGGATGCGGCTCCCCTGGCATCAGGACGGATGCGGGAACCCTGACCGGGCCCCCGAGGTCCTGGCCGGGCAGCCCTGACAGTCAGACCGGCCTCGGCAGCGGAGGTCCCGCCGCGAGACCCGGTTCGCCCCTCGCGGGCGGAAACCCCAGCCCGGCCCGGCCCGCCTTACCCGGTCCCGCCGCAGGCGCCGGGAGCCGCGGACAGACAAAGGGCAGCGGACAGACGGACGGGCAAGATGGCGGAGGACGCCGCCGGAGTGCGCGACGCGAGCACGGGCGCGGGCACGGGAGCCACGGCTCGGCACCGGGAGGGCACGGCACGTCACCGCTGTCACCGACTCGTCCGCAGACCTCGGGTGCCGGGTTTTCGTCAGCTGAAGCGTCTCACCTGTTTGCCATGGATCCAGCCCAGTGCGTGACTCCGGACCGTCCGAGGGAGCTCATCCGTGCCTGCAGCGGGGCTCGCCCGCCCCGGCCGCCTCTGCCGGCAGCTCACCGGGGAGCCCTCGTGCCGCCCCGGCTCACCAGAATCTCGCGTACCCTGCAAGGCCAAAATGCACGGGTTTAGTATTAACTTAGACCCACCGCGCGCGTTCTGAACTCACGCACCTGCTGAAGACGAACCGCCCCGCCCCGGGGGCTCGCGGCCGCTTCTCCTCGCGGGCCAGCGAGCGCCGTCGCCGCGGGATCAGCGGGCCCGCTTGGAACGCCCGCTGGGCCCGCTTACCCGGGGATTGTGGTACCGGGCCCAGGCCCGGGCTGCTCTTCGGTCCGACTCTCCTTCGCGGTGGCGCCAGCGTCGTGCGGCCCTCAGAGAACCGAGGGCACCCCGGCCCCGCTCACCGCCCACGGCCGGGTCACAGCACCAGGCGGAACGCCGCGTTACCGGAACGGCCGTGCCGGGGGCGGGCACCGGCGGGCGCCTATCAGGCGTGGTACTGTGTGGGTGCGCATAGGATCCCTCCGCCGCGCCATGTAGTCCGTCTGCGCCACTCTCCTAGACCGTGCCCGTTCCTCCCTGGCCGCCGTTGCGCCAGGGCCGCATCTGCGGAAGCGATCCGGTACAGCGTCCGCCGCGCCGGTTCGACCGTGCCCCGGAGTGGGTGCGGGGAGTGCCGGCCTGGGTGCGGAGAATGTCGGCTTTGAGGATCCTTCCGCACGCGATGAAGTGCCGCTGACGCCGCGCGCCATTTTGGGTGACATAGAGCTGTGGAGCGGCGGCGGGTGAGCGGGGCCGTGGGACGGGTGAGCGGGGCCGTGGGGAGCGCTCGGCGTCCGGGGAGGTGACGGGGAGGCCCTGCCCCAGGGTCTCCCGCAGCCCTGGGACCCGCCCTGCTTGTGCTGTGGGATGTTCCTCGGTGCCACCTAGTTGAGGAGGGAGAGGAATTTCCCCTTTCAGCCTTCGGGTGTAGCTGCGCCGGTGGAACTCGTGCAGGGCCTCCTGCGCACTGTCCGAACTGTCCCTGGGCACTGGGCCGGACGCGGCGAGTCTCCCCGAGTGTCTGGTGTGGCCGGCGGCCGTTCTGGCAGCTGAATCAGGTCATGGCTCGCTCTGCGCTGGGCAGTGCAACCGCCGGCAAGGAGGTGTGGGGAGGTGAGATGCAAACCAAGGTCTTTCTGTGTGATATCTTTTAAGGAAGCTTTTTTTTTTGATGGATGGTTCTTTGTAGACAGAATGCTATAATTAAATACTGTTGGAATTTGCTTTCTGTAGGGTTAATAAGTTGAACTGGTTCCTGGAAGGCTAGGCATGTGTTCAGTAAGCAGGAAGAGTGTGGGGAATGTGGAATGGCAGCTTTTTCCTTCTGGTGACAAGACTGTTACAACCTTGGTTTCTACAATCCTTGGGTTAATTATATAGCTGGTTTATAATTTACGTTTTTGATAAGACAGGGCTTGGTTTTTCCAGTTGACTTTTCCATTTCTTAAAAAATATCCAGGAAGTTTCCTGGAAGTTTCTAAGGCAAATCCTGTTGGCCTTGCTTAGGTGCAGGGTTGTGAAGTAGGAAAGGTAATAAGGAGTGCTCGAGGTCCGGTCACTTATAACTAACTAGATTCAGGATTGGCAAGCCAGGGCTTGTTTGTCTGGGGAATTTCTTGGCCTCCAAGAAATTCCCCCCCTCCCCCAGTAAAACAGTGCTAACAGTTTTTGGTTCCAGTGACCATCCCTCTTCTCCACAGAAAGTGTTTATCATGTTGGGCTCTGGGTTCAAGGCAGAGCGCTTGCGAGTCAACCTGCGCCTCGTCATCAATCGCCTCAAGCTACTGGAGAAAAAGAAGAGTGAGTATTTAAGGGGACAGGTGGGATCTAGAATGCTTTTGGAGCTCAGGAGACTTGAGAAGGTTTTTCTCAAGTTGGGGTACTTTCACAGGCCAAGTATGGAGTAGCTTTTTGCTCTTCCTTGCTGGACTCAGGCCTTACAACCTGCTCTGGTGCACAAGGACCTGGAAGAGCAGGCTGGCCACAGTCTAGCTTCTGTCCACCTTCCTGGCAGCTGTTGGAGTGCAGTTTTTGTGGGGTGGTAGCTGTGGACTGTGTGTGCTAACAGCACAGTGGGGGACTCCCTGGGTGCTGTGGGAGGTTCTCCCCACCTGCCCTGACACAGGTAGAGTCTGTGGTCCTGGTGGGAGGTTGTAGGTGCAGGAGTGTTTCCAGCAGCCTAAAGTCCACTTTCCTTTCTCCCATGAGTTAAGTGTGCTCGGACATGGGCACAAGGGCTCTGCCAAACCACGGTAGAGTGTCTCATGCTGCAGAGGTTTGATGGGGGAGAGAAGCTGGTGGTGGCTTTATGTGTGATGGGGACTGTGGGTGATCTGGAGGCAGCAGCCCAGGCCAGTACAATGACTGGGCTTGGGATGTGTGCTGCAGCTGAGTTGGCCCAGAAGGCAAGGAAGGAGATTGCAGATTACCTGGCAGCTGGAAAAGATGAGCGTGCCAGGATTCGTGTGGAACACATCATCCGTGAAGATTACCTTGTGGAGGCCATGGAGATCCTGGAGCTATACTGTGATCTGCTGCTCGCCCGCTTTGGCTTGATCCAGTCCATGAAGTAAGCTCTGGCTGAGAGGGTCCTGGACTCAGGAAGGGGCACTGTTGGGGGCAGGTCTGGGGTACAGAAGGGCACCTGTGTTTGTCTCAGTGTCCTAGGGTCTCCAGAGACCTTTTCTTCCCTATGGAGGGAAGACTGTGGAGCCCAGTGTGTAGGATGGGAACTTTAAGGCTATGCAGACTGAGGGCAGCAAAAGCTGGGTGGATGGGATGGAGAGAGAATGGTTTTCTTTGGTCCTAGGGAGCTGGACTCTGGCCTGGCAGAGGCAGTATCGACACTGATTTGGGCTGCACCACGCCTCCAGTCGGAAGTGGCTGAGTTGAAGATTGTGAGTAGGGTTGCTTGAGGGGTGTTGCACATGCAGGGTGGGGGTGATGCTGCCAGGTGCTGATGGAAGCCCTTGTCTGGGACTTTGTGTTGTTAAAACAGAGGACTTTATGGGCTGCAGATGGAAACCAGGTGTCCTTGGAGCATCTGGGGTGGCTGCAGCTGCTGAACTGGGGTGCTCAGTGGGAGAAATGAGGGAGGGAGGCGGGTGAGTGTGTGTGCGGTATGAGGTGGGGGAAAGCAAGGGTGTGTATGTTCTAGAGTTTCTCTCCTGCTGCAGGTTGCTGATCAGTTGTGTGCTAAGTACAGCAAGGAGTATGGAAAGCTGTGCCGGACAAACCAGATTGGGACAGTCAACGACAGGGTAATGAACTGGTCGAACAGGTGGAGCTGGCAGAGCAGCCACACCTGCTGAGGCTTGCTGCCCCTTTGGGCCTGTGGCTAGTGGCTGATGCTTGCAGTCACTGCAGAGCATTGCAGGTGCTGTGCAGCCGGGGCCCACCTGCATTGGAGCATGGTGCTGAGGGCCCAGGCAGGGAGGCCCTGTTCTGCTGGTTGTGGATGGGGAAGGGTAGAGCAAATAGAGCCCTGGCCTGTGGCTGCCTTCAGCATGCTGTACTGGGTGGAGAGGCCTCCCCAGGGCTGCCTGCTGTTCCCCGCAGCTGGTAGCCCTGGCTGGGATGGCACTGGTACAGGGGGTGCTGCACCGCCCTTGCCCCACTAAGTCTCTCTACCCCTGTGTTCCAGCTGATGCACAAGCTGAGCGTGGAAGCACCACCCAAGATCCTGGTGGAGAGATACCTCATTGAGATTGCTAAGAACTACAACGTGCCCTATGAGCCTGACTCGGTGGTGATGGTGAGTGAGCCCCAGGATGTGTCATTGCAGTGAACTGGGTGGTCCTTGTGCTTTGGTGTCTTCTAGACAGCCCCAGCACAGCACAATCCTTGTTCCGTCATGCACCCCTGTGGCATGTGGCAGTAGTTACACATGCTACAGCCTGGTTCCCGTTCTGTTTCCCATTGATACCTCTGTATAGCTGCTCTCTGTTCTGTTCTTGTTGTGTATTCCCATCTTGTCCATGACAAATGCTGCATCTAATGCTGTACAGAGAGCTGTGATCAGAACAGAGATGTGTTGGTGAGCAGAATTCTTCCTCCCTTTCCAGGCTGAAGCCCCGGCAGGCGGAGAGGCAGATCTAATTGATGTGGGGTTCACGGATGATGTGAAGAAGGGTGGCCATGGAGGGGGCGGAAGTGGTGGATTTACAGCCCCAATGATAGGTCATGATGGGTTAGTACCCATGCCCGTGATGATGCCTGTGCCCATGCCAACACCAAATCCACCCTTCTCCTATCCACCTCCAAAGGGACCGGTAAGTTCCTTGGCTTTGTGTGTGTCCTTTTTCTGTGAAAGACTCCTAATATGGTGCTTAGCCCTGTGCCTTCTGACTGCACCCGATAGCTCAATGTGTCAGAAAGTCATTTTGGTGTGAGACTGCATGGGATGGAGGCTGTTGGCACTGCACCTGAAGCTTCGTGTTGCTTCCTGACTCTGGAAGTTCCTACCCTTGTTCTCCAGCCAGCCGTCTTTGCCTTCAGGGAACAGAGGAGTCCAGACTTAACTCCTGAGGCAGTCTTCTGACTGCCAGGCTTTTGTCCAGGAGTTGGAGCTGCACTTTGAAGTTGATAGGCTGGTAGTGTGCCAAGATTCAGTCAAGAAAATCAGGTGAGTGTTGTGGGGTGGGAACAGCACAGAAGAATGCAGAAGAGCCCTGCCTTCAGACCTGCAAGGGGAGGAGACTGAGGCAATGGCTGTTGCAGATGATTTAACAGATAAAGGTGGGAGCTGAAAAGAACTCCTCCATTCTCTGAATGTAGTAATTTACAGGATATCTGTGTAGACTGGAGAGCAGAACAGTGGGATGGCTTGGAGTCTTAATATGGTCTCAGTACTGCTGAAGTGCTTTTTGTGGAAAATCTGGGCCAAGTATCATCAGCTCACTGTTGGCCCAGCCATAAACATGCTGAGGGCTTGTGCCAGGTCTGGGTCCTTGAGGCACTGCTGTGTTACAAATGAGGGCAATTCAAAGCCTTGTGTGAGCCAGAAACCTCTTTCCTATTCTGTGATACTGCACACAGGGCCAGAAATGTCAGAGTATTTCCCTTATTGGCCCGGTGCTTCTCATGAAAGAAGCATGCACTTGAAAGATGAAGTGTTTACCTATGCTGGTTCTTTAGAATAACTCACAGTCCAGTTAGCTGAGTCTGCCTGCTCCAGGTGACTACATCTGACTTAATACTTGAGAATCTCCTCCTTGTAAGTGTAAACTCTTATCCACTTGGATACTTGCCTGCATTTATCTAAGACTCTACTTCCTGTGACTCCCATGGCGGCTGTGGTGTCTCAGGTGAGTAGTCTGGTGCATGACTGATCTCTCTGTACAGGAGAACTTCAGTGGCCTGCCAGTGGGGACCTACCAGCCTTTCACTAACATCCACCCACCACCAATTCCGGCAAACCCACCCACATATGAGTCTGTAAGTGCCTGAGCTGAATGGCCATTGCAGGCAGCAGAGGGATCCTCAGAGTGCAGTGGCAGTCACAGAGAAGGGAGATGTTTGTAAAGGATACTGCTGCCAGTCCTTGGAACTTTTGGGGCGGTGCTGGCATTGCTTGCTGGTGTAGTGAATCACTGAGTGCACGTGATGAAAGATGACTTCTGGAGAGAAGTTCCTCATTCAGCTCTGTGCCTTGGCTGCAGAGGAAAGCTGAGATTTCTCTTGCTGCTTTGTTCAAGTGGTGATAAACAGTTGGCAAGCAGAGTCCACAAGTTCTGGTTTTTGCAGTGTGAACGGTTTATCGCCTCGAGTCTGTTTAATTATGGCTTTTGAACTAATGAATAGCCTGGATGACAGTTTTGGCTGACCCAGATGCTGTATGTTTAAAGACTCTTCCTTTCACAGACTTTTCTCAGTCGCTGGGGACAGCAAAGCAGAGGCTGGAGACTTCCCTGCTATGCTTGTCTGTGGTTTTGTTGCTGCAATTTGTCATCATGCCTCCCACTCTGCTTTTGGTGACATGCTGTTTGTTTTTGCATTATCCTGAGTAGGGAGGAGCACAGCCGAGCACTGTGGGTGCTGACACCTTGTGTTCTCACAGGTGCAGCAGCGCTGGTGAACTGGGTGGGAATGGGTATTGCTGGCTGCAGCATACAGGAAATAAGAAGTCTTACTAGCACAGCTGAGTGTGCCATGGGCCTTTTTCCCAGGCAGACCAAGACATGAGATGGGTCATTTCATACCCTGCTGCTAGTCACAAGGGCCTGTCAGTGGTTTATGAAGAAAGGCAGCAAGGAGCTGTGATGACGTGGATGAAGGGGGCAGTGTTTTCCCACTCATGGCCTTGATAAATGTTTCAGACCTGATAGTGGATATGCTCTGTTGATCCAGTTCCAGAATATGGTCAGTGAAGCTGCTCTAGTTGACAGGGAGGGAGAGAAAAGCTGAAGAGCTGCCTCTGTTTCTTGGGAAGAGAGGCAGGTTGTTCCAAAGGCATGGCTGCCTGCTGGGGGTGGGGAGGAGCATGCACTGCTCTGCTGGAGCTGTGCCTCTGAGCTCTGCCTGTGTGCTGGTGGGACAGAGCTGTAGTAACTGAGAGTCTTTTTCAGATTGATGAGCCTAACACTGACAAGGACACTGCTGCACTAGTGCCTGGTGAGTATGTAGAGGTTTGGGAAACCTTGGGTATTAGGGGCTGTTTCAGAAAAACCCACTGGTACTGCCTGTTGCTGGAACCACTGTTCCTTTGTGGGGATCTGTTTGGCCCAGTGAGTGTGTGCTGATGGTGAGGTACAGTGATACTTCTCTTATTATAAACAGGGCCTGAGCCCAAGCCAGAAGTTTCTCCTAAACCAAGAGCTGGAGCTCCTAACACCTTTGATAACTTCGTGTTGCCTGAATTGCCATCTGTGCCAGACACACTGCCAACAGCATCTGCTGGCGCCAACTCTTCTGCCTCAGAAGACATTGACTTCGATGATCTTTCACGGAGATTTGAGGAGCTAAAGAAGAAAACATAAAACTTCCTGGGCTGCAGGAAGGAGGGGCAGGAGCTGTGACATCTTCTCTCTGAAACAGACTCCCTTTGAAATTGGTTTCCTGTATTAACCTCCAATGAACATGCTCTTCTTTTTGAGCTCTCTTCCTGCTGTACTTACACCAAGTGCTGCCACTTTCCTGATCTTTGCTGCTCCAGGAGATGAACTGTGGGGAATATTGAGAGACTGGGGAAGGAAAGAGCCCCTGTCAGTCTGGGTGGCTGTATGGGGAAGCTGTGCATCATGTTCTGGGTACTATTCCTGGCTGTCTCCATGATGGCTCCGTGCCTGCCAGCAGCAGCTTTCTCTTGGGGAGCCCTTGCTGGCCTTCATGGTGTTCTTGGTGGGGTCTGTTTGCAGTTTGCAGAAGGGTGGCACTGTCGGCCTGGGTCTATTGGTTATGCGACTGGCCCCACAGAGGGCAGAGCTAGGAAGGCTCTGCGGCTGTGCCGGGGTTGATGCAGCAGCTTTCCTCCTGGGTGCTGAGCAGCTGTGGACCACCGAGGTCTGGGGGTGAGGCATGGAGGGTGGTCTGATGGGATACGCAGCAGCACCTTGTTTCCCCTACCCGAGCTGGGGACAAGGCATCCGGGGACCGTTCAGTACCTGTCCGTGCCACTGCCTGCAGCTCTGCCCTGCCTCTCCGTGACGCTGCCCGCGGCTGTACAGCCCCTGTCCTGTCCCTGTCGGTGCCCGCTTCCCGCGGGCCTCGGGCCCTTTGTCCCTCGTTCCAATAAAGCGCGGGCCCGCGCCCGCTGTGCGCGCGCATCGCCCGGGGCCTCTTGCCTCGACCGTGCTGCGTCGCTATTGGCTGGAAGGGTACGGCCTCCGCCAATCACGGAGGGGGCCCCCGGAAGGGCCCTCGCGTGTCGGGCTGAGCATGATGGCGGCGCCGCTGCGCGTGAGCGGCCGGGGGCCGTCGGGGGGAAAGCGGAGCCGTCCTGGGGGGGCCGCTCATGGGACCCTGGGGACAGCCGGGGTGGAGCGGGCAGTGCCGGGACGGGACGGATGGAATGGGTGGTGTGGGAGCGGGGCCGGCGTGCTGGGAGGGGAAGGAACGGGATGAGATCGGTACCGGGATGGGAGGGGCGTGGGTGCCGGTGGGGGATCGGTGCTGGGGCGCTGCTGACGGCCTGGCGCAGGGACGGCTGCTGGCGCTGGGAGGCTGCGGGCTGCTCCTGGGATCGGCGCTTGCGGCAGGCGACGAGCGGCTTTACGCGGCGGTGATGCCCGCGCTTCGGGCGCTGCCCCCTGAGGCCGCCCACGGCCTGGCTTTGCGCGCCGCCGCCCTGGGGCTGCTGCCCTCCACCCGTCCGGACGGCCCCGCGCTGGTGCGGTTCTCGAGGGCGGAGAAGGAGGGGGAACCGCGGGTGGGGCGCAGGGACCAGGGCGGGAAGTGGGGAGGTGGGAAGGGCGGCCAGGATAGAGGGGTAAGGGGTGGGTCGCAGGGTCCAGGGGGGTGCGCAGGCAGCCGGGTCCTGTCGCAGTCCGTTGGGGGCGACGAGGGACTCTCGGGCAGGCATCCCATGAGGACACCCCACAGGGCAGGGGAGGCGGCTGGGTCTGTCGGGAGCGGCGTTGGAGCGGGGCTGTGGCTCCCGGAGTCCGTGGGCTCTGACCCAGCTCCAGCCCCGCAGGAGGTGCGAGTCCTCGGGCAGCGATTCCGTAACCCATTGGGTCTGGCTGCTGGCTTCGACAAGCAGTGTGAGGCTGTGGACGGGCTGTTCAAGATGGGCTTTGGCTTTGTGGAAGTGGGGACTGTCACACCCAAGCCCCAGGAAGGGAACCCCAGGCCCAGGGTCTTCCGGCTGGCAGAGGATGAAGCGGTCATCAACAGGTGGGATCTGAGGGCAGCTGTTCTGCCATGTGCTACAGTCTGCCTACCCTGAGGGAGAGTGCATATTTGGGTGGTCCCAGGTCTGTGGTTGGTGCTGTGGTAGCTTTTGGTTGGATGTGCTGAGCAAAGCTGCCGAGATCACACGTCTGCCTTGTGTTTCTCATGTGTCCTGTTTAGGGCTCACAGACATAACGCAGCCTTGAGCCCCCTCTGTCCTGGTGCAGGTATGGATTCAACAGCCATGGCCATGTCGCGGTGGAGCGCAGGCTGCGTGCCCGCCAGGAGACACAGATCAGGCTCACTGGTGGTGAGACAAGCTTGTAAGCCTTTGCTCTTGGGGTCTGCAGGGTAGTTTTGGGCATCTCCTGGGTACCTGTAGGCCAGGATTGGTGTGTAATGCCAGTATCCAGGCACAGGAGCACCCTGGCTAGAGCAAGGTACACTTGGACAGCAGGACTCTCTTGGGGCTGTAGTCTCTCACGCTTGGCATTGTGACTAGGCACCTTTCTCCTGCTGTTTTCTCTGGCATCAAGCTCCACTTGCTGCTTTGGGCAGGATGTGTCTGCTGACAGCCAAAGCCAAGAGGACTCCAGCTGGGCAGATCCTGAGGGCAACCTCTGCCAGGCTGCAGGCTATGGTGCTGGGAGGTGCTGACTGAGGCGGCTGTCGCAATGCTCCTGTGGTTGCAGGACAGTCCCAGGCCGATCCTTATGAAATATGTGGGCTGCATGTTCTCATGTTAAATTTAGCTGGTCCTGGGACCTCCTTTTTTGGGTGCTCTGGCTGTTGGGTGATGCCTGCTGCCCTGGTTCAGCTGTCTGTGTTCCAGCTGGGATGCCTCTTGGAGTCAACCTGGGCAAGAACAAGAGCTCTACTGATGCTGCAGCTGACTATGTGGCTGGGGTCCGGACACTGGGTCCTTTGGCTGACTACCTAGTTGTGAACGTGTCCAGCCCAAACACCCCAGGGCTGCGGGACCTCCAGGGCAAGGCTGAGCTGCGGGACCTGCTGAGCAAGGTGGGTGCCTCCCCCCAGGCAGCCTAAACCACAGCTACAGCACTGGATGCATCCCATCCCCTGGCAGCATCTGCACTGCTGCAGCCAGTGGATTTACCCCAGCACAGGGAGGAGTGGGGTGGCTTTCCAGAGTGGTGGGCAGGACCACTGAGATGTCCCTTGATCAGCTGCTGCCATGGGGTGTACTGGGGCAAAGGGCTCAGGAGCAGTGAGGCATTGCCCTCCACTTGCTCCTGAAAGAGGCAGCGAGCCGTCCACCCCACTACTTCAGGCATCGCTGGGGTCCTGTGCCTGCTGTGTGCACCAGGCCCTGTGCCAAGGGTGCCTTTCCAGTCTTTGGTGCCATGTAGAGGAGCAGGCCCTGTCCCTATACTGCCTGTGTTGGTGGGTGTCCTTAGCTCCTCGTTGGGGCAGGAGGCATCCCCCTGCCATGCACTGCCACGTGCACCGACAGGTGCTGGTGGAGAGGGACCTGCTGCCCTGCGAGCGTAAGCCAGCCGTGCTGGTGAAGATTGCCCCTGACCTCACTGCACAGGACAAGCAGGACATCGCCAGCGTTGTCTGTGAGGTGAGAAGGCAGGAAGGGGAGGCCACCAGAGGCAGGACTGTGGTGGTCCTGGCAAGTCACCTCTCTGAAGGACAGGTACACCTGCAGCTCTCTTGCTGCTGTAGGGATGGTGTCCTGGGTAAGTCAGAGTCTGTGCGGGCCCATGTGTGTCACCCAGGCATTGTGTGACACAGACAGTCCAGGCAGTGAGGGGTAGCTTTGTCCCCAGGCATGTTTCTGGGTTGTGTGCTGGGTGGTCCTGACCTGGTGGGAGGGGAGGGGAGGGCTGTTTGCAGAAGCTGTGTCCTCACACTACTGCCCCTGCAGCTAGGTGTGGATGGGCTGATAGTCAGCAATACCACTGTGAGCCGCCCCAGCGGCCTCCGGAGCAGGCAGCGCATGGAGCCTGGGGGCCTCAGTGGGAAGCCCCTACGGGAGCTCTCCACACAGATCATCAGGGAGATGTACGCTCTCACTCAAGGTGATGGGAGAACAGGGCTTGGGGGCACATGCCAGTGTTGCCTGTGCCATCCTGACCCTGTGCCTGCCCACAGGCCGGGTGCCCATTATTGGTGTGGGTGGGGTGAGCAATGGGCAGGATGCCCTGGAGAAGATCCGTGCCGGAGCCTCGCTTGTGCAGCTGTACACAGCACTTGTGTACCACGGGCCGCCAGTGGTGGGGACAGTGAAGCGGGAACTGGAGGAGCTGCTGAGGTGCGTGGAGGCCAGGCATGTCCCCAGAGACCCCCTGGGCCTAGGGGAGCTCTGGACAGCTGTATGCTGGTGCCCAAGCAGTGGCACTGTGGGGCTGAGCCACAGTACCAGCCCAGTGCCACCACACGCTGTCCCTGGTTAGGGAGCAGGGCTTCAAGAACGTCATGGAGGCCGTTGGAGCAGATCACCGGTGCGGACATGCTGCAGAATGAAGGTCTAGCTGGGAGGAGCCATGGCCAGGCAGAGATGGGTCTGACAATTCCAGAGCTGGGCGGGCTGGGACTGAGACGAGGTCCTGGTTCCAGCCCCTGGGACAGTCTGATGAAGCAGGGGCTGCACTGGTGGGGAGCAGGGGATGCGGCCTTCACAACAGTGCTGCTTTTCAGGGCTGTGTTTTGGCTTCCCTGTGGACAGCACAACTGAGTGTCAATAAACATTTGGCTTACCTGGTCCTGTGTACTGCTCTGGGGACACCCCAGGGCCTGGAGTGATGCAGCCTAGCTCTCCTCAGCTGAGCAGGATCAGTTCTTTCAGCGTTGCTCCCACTTTTCCTGGTGGGAGAAGCTACTAGGGTAGCTGAGCTCTGGGATGGACTGACAAGTGCACCAGGCCTACCCTGGCAGAGACCTCTGCCCAAGGCTGGGCCCTTGGCAGGGAGGGAAGGTGGTGGTGCTGGGTGCCAGTATGCAGCCATTTGGAGATGGCTGCAGTCATGCCCTGTCAGTTGTGGAAAGGGCCTGATCAAAGGTGCTTCTGTCTGTTGGTTTTGTCTCTGGGACCTCTGGTGCTGACTTTTCTTTCACCCTGAACTCACTGCAGTCAGGCTTTTCTTGAGCAACAGCTCACCTTGCACACAGCATTCCCTCAGCAGCCTCTCACAGTCCACCCTGCAGAGCAGGATTGTGCCACAGTACTTCACCAAGATTATTTACAACAGCTCACCTCACGCTGTGGTGGCCCTCGGCTCATGTCAGGGCCATCGCCTGCCTGCTCCCCGCTTCTGCAGCCCCCTGCACTATCCTCTTCATTTCCTGGATTCTTCCTGGATAGATGACACTTCTCACTGTTCTAACAGGGGTGTGACCTGGTCCATTGGCCGAGGTGTTGATGTGCTTTGGAGAGGGCCTGGGAGATTCTTGCTCTCCCAGTCTGAGGGTGACACAGCACCTTCCTAATGTGCTGGCAAGGTTCACAGATTGGAGCTGCTGAGCCCTGATGCATCCTGTGCTGGACTCCAGCCTTCTGTGTGCTGGCACGAGTCTGGCTGGTGCTGGGCCAGGGATGTCAAGCCCTGCATTGTTTAGAGACACAGAATACCCCATGAGATGGAAAGAAGCTCACAGAGGATGGAAAAGCCACCTTCTGGGGTGTCTGGAACTGGACACACTCTTGAGGCTGAAGGACTGGAATATCTGAGTGGAAGGGGGGCACTGTCAAGACCCCCAGCAGGCCAAGCTGCACTGGCTCCCTCCTCTGCTCTGCTCTTGTGGGAGGCAGACTGTGGGAACAGGCTGATGTACTTTGCAGTCCACCCCTGCTGCTGGCTGGCCACACCTAACTGGCGGCTAGCCAGTGGTTGCTGCTGTGAGTTCCTGTAAGCTGGGGTTGGGCCCTTGACACTGCTGACAACTGTCGGGGTCCCTTCCCCCTGCCATGTAGCCCTGGGAGAGGGGCCCTGAGGGGACAGACATGGGGTTTCCCTGGCCCTGGTCAGCCTCGTTCCCCACTGTTTGTTTTGTGTTCCCTGCGTGGGCAGGGGCCCTCAGGTCCCGTGACTGAGGGAGTTCCTCGGCAGAGCCCCAGCCATGTGGCTGGAGAAATAAACATCTCTGAAACAGCTATCAAGAATCTGTCCATATTTCTTTCTACGGACCTTCTGGTTTAATACATCGTGTTACAGTATCCGCACTGTAACAGACAACCTGCACCCCAAGGGCCAGGGGCTGCTGGGACACGGGGCTGCAGCCTGCTGCATGGGAAGAGGTGGCTACTGGTTGGAAGCCAGCTTGGCTGCAGTCCCTCAGAGCCTGTCCCTGGCATGAGACATGTACCCCTCAGCTAGCCAGGCTGGCACTGCCCAGGTCACTGGCACCCCAGCTCTGGATGGTGTGCCTTGTCTGTGGGCAGAGCCAGGCACAGAATGGGATGGGACCTGCCTCCTGTGCCCCAGCCTGCAGTGGGGCGGCCACCTGTGTTCTGCAGGGACCATGGTAGGTGTAGGCACAGGGCAGGTTTACCAGGGGCCGAGGCTGGTCTGCTCTCTGTGAGCCTTAGCTGGTGTCACAGTGCCAGGGTACCAGTATCTGCAGCCAGCTCCCTCTCCCATATTTGTAGCTGCAAAATCTGAGAAACTCTTGGCACGCTGGCTTCCTGTCAGGGTTTGGCAGCTTCCTTGGAGCCTCTGCCACGCTGGCACTAAGCAAGGTGTGGCTTTTTGTGCTCTTCCTGCTGGGAATTGTGCTGGCTGCAGGCACCAGGGTCAGGAGATCTGGAGCTCATGGGCTGCACTGGCGCAAAGGAAGTGGTAATAAAAGGGATGAGGAGGAAGCCCCTAGCAGGAATGACCTGTAGGAGGAGGCTGCTTTGAGCATGGGGTGAGCAACACCAATATGTCCCTGGATGTGCTCAGTGCTGTGTCCGTCCTTCTTGCCCGGCTGAGGACCTGGCCCTGCAGAGGGCCACGGCAGGACCACTGTTGGGCCTGGAAGCACCCAGGTCCCAACACTGCAGCCTTGACCTCTGTAGCATCAGGGTCCAGGTCTGACTCACGGCTGTCTGATGGGCAGCCCCGGGTCACGGAGTTGCCCCTTTTTCCTACCGGGACAGGGCATGAGCCCGGCCAGGGCCCCGGGTCCTGGTGGAGCCCACAGCTGAGAGCAAAGAGTAGGAGTTCTATGCTGAGGCTGCCCTCTCCTTCCTGCAGAGCTATCGATCGCTGGCCTGGCCTGGAGTGTGCTGGGGACTGCAGCTGCCACTGGTACCTTCCAGGGCAAGGGGGGGAGCACTGGGGCTTGGACAGAGCTGGGAGGGGGTTTGGCAGGGAGCAGGCAGGAGGCAGGGAAGACACAACTAGGGAGGGACCTAGTGGAGGTGGGAGCATGTCCTGGCTCTGGGCCAGTTGAGCATTCTCTGCCTGGAGAGCGGAGGTGTGCAAAGCCTGTGGAGATTGAACATGGCCACGTGGAGCACCTGGTCGGGTACCACTGTGACCCGTACTACCAGCTGCGCAGCTCTGGTGATGGTGAGGTACACAGCATGGGCACAGCACCTAGGGATGGGGCTTCTGCCCAGTTCTAGAGAATGTGTGGGGCTGCCCCAATACTAGGTGATCCATCCTCACACTCCACCCCACTTCATCGGGGGTATGAATAGCTACTCCTGTTCATCTAAGCCCCGCGGAGGTACAAGCAGGGCAGTGGTGCTGACTCTGGTTTCCCTCCAAAGGGACATACAAATGTGATGAGAGTCAGGTATGGGTGAGCCCTGAGGCTGTTAAGGATGTGCCTGTCTGTGAGCCAGGTGAGAGAAGACTGCAGTGGCTGGGGGCTGTGGGCAGTCTGGGCAGCTGAAGGGCTGCAGGGACTGCTCACAACCTCCATCTTCAGTGCTGCTCCCTGGGGCTGCTGAGCACCAGGAGGTATCTGGCGCCTGCTGGGTTCAGGGGGCTCACCTGGGCCTTCCCCTGCCCTATGTAGTGTGTGGGAAGCCGAAGAACCACCCCCCCAGGCAGTGCATCACTGGGGTCATGCTGGCTCCGAAGGGCAGCTTCCCTTGGCAGGGCTGGATGGTGACCCGCCACAACCTGACCGTGAGGGCCACACTCATCGGTGACCAGTGGCTGCTGAACACAGGCAGGAACGTGTACCTGAACATCCACAGTGAGAATGCCACGCTGGAAGAGATTGCCCCTACACTGCAGCTGTTCCTGGGCAGCCGGGAGCAGCCCAACTTGGGCATTTGAGCGTGTTGTGCTGCACCCCAGCTACCCACAGGCTGTGGACCTGGCCTTGCTGAAGCTGAAGCAGAAGCAGAAGGTGCTTCTTGGCGAGGAGGTGAAGCGCATCTGCCTGGCCCAGAAGGGCTATGTGCACCCAGGACAGGTGGGCTACATCTCAAGCTGGGGCTGCAGTGCCACCTTTGGCTTTCCCGACAGGCTGAAGTACGTGATGCTGCTAGTGGCCGAGAGTGAGCAGTGCTGGGAATACTACAGTGCGCAGTATGTGTCCTACTGGGTCCAGCCCATCCTTGGCAATGACACCTTCTGCGTGGGCATGAGTGAGCTGCGGGAGGACCCCTGCTACGGGGATGCAGGCGGAGCCTTTGCCGTGCAGGATCCCGATGACGACACCTGGTACGCAGGCGGCATCGTCAGCTATGACAAGACCTGCACAGCTGCAAAGTACGGCGTGGACGTGAAGCATGTCCTGGCCTGGGTGAAGGAGACAGTGGCAGCTGGCTGAGGCAGAACCATGAGGGAATAAAACTGTTGCGCGCCAGGCTGCAGGGTGTGTGCGTGTGTGCGCGTCTGTCTGTCTGTCCGTCCGTCCGTGCAGGGTCTCTGTGCCCGTCGCTGCACGGGCCCATCTACCGGGGATGAGCGTGTGGTCGCCTGCAGGGCTTTCGGCGGGCGTTGGCCGGAGGGTCCGGGGCCGCACGGGCTCTGAGGGACTCTCGGTCCCCGCACGGGCTCTGAGGG
>NW_024581212.1:0-36391 GCF_017639235.1 Corvus kubaryi
GGCCATCGCCGTGCCCGTTCCCGGAGCCGGGGCTTGGGCCGCCCCCCGTTCCCGAGGCCGGGACTCATGGCTCCCTCTGTTCCTGGCACAGGTGAGGCGGCGGCCGGCGGCGCGGATCCAGGAGCCCGCGCGTGGCAGCCCCAGTGGGTGCCCCCATGAACGAGCGTCGCGGCCGGGGCTGCCGGGACACCGCGGGGCGCCATGAGAGCGGGCCACGAGCGGAGCCAGGAGTGTCTCCCGCCAAAGAAGCGGGAACTTGCCGCCGCCAACACTGGCACCGAGGCGGGACGGGCGGGGGGAGCCCAGGGCTCGGGCGAGGGCCCCGAGTGGGCCCGCACGGCCGGGCCGGCTCCCGCCGCACCGCGCTACGGTCCCGGCGAGGCCCCCGAGGCGGCGGCAGGGCTGACGGTGGACCAGTACGGGATGCTCTACAAAGTGGCAGCACCGCCTGCCACCTTCTCCCCCACGGGCCTGCACCCCGTGGTGAACGTGAGCCCCCTGCCCCCTGCCTTCAACGTGACCTCGCCCATCATCCAGCACCCGGGGGTGCCCTTCCCCTCCATCCACTATGCACAGATCCCTTCGGCCTCCCTGCAGCTCATCGGTTCCCACTACACAGTGCCCTATGCCGTCCCTCCTGCCTTCCTGCCTAGTCCTCTCCTGTCTCCCTCTACCAACCTCACCGCCCCCCATGTCCCCCACTTTGTGCCATATGCCTCCCTGTTCACAGAAGAAGCTGCTCCTTCCCCCCAGACTACCTCTCCCACCCACAGCTTCAACAAGTCCACCTCTGCAGCCTCTCCTGGGCAGATGCAGCACCATGCTGCGCCTCAGCCGCTGGACATGGCACCGGGGAGAATTCCTGTTTATTATCAGATGTCCCGCCTCCCACCAGGGTATTCAGCCTATGAGGCACCTGTAGCAGGTGGGAGCCCAGAGTCTCCTCAGCACCACAGTCAGCTGAGCTCAGAGGTGGCTGCGGCCAATGGTGGGCAGAGACCCCTGGAGCAAAGCGTGGCCAGTAGGCCCAGCGAGGCCGTGGACTCTGCCAGCAGTGCAGCTGAGGACTGTCTGCCCCCAGGGGCTGCAGCAGGATGTATGGGCGACGGACAGTTCCTTCCAGGTTACCAGATGCTGGGAAGAGAGATATCTGTGCCTACTCACAGGAGCACCCCAGATGCTGATCTGGAGGTTCAGAGGGTAGTGGGGGTGTTGGCGGCTCAGGATTATCATGTTCTGGCAGCCCAGAGGAAAGATGACCCAAGCCCTTTGAACCTTTGCCATAATATTCCTGATGGGCAGGGAGACATGCCGAGGAACACCACAGACAGGGCTGCAGCTGGGAACAGCCAGTCCCAGAGCCCATGTGGAATGTCCCCTGAAGAGACTGTTAGACAGAGACAGTTAACCAAAGGAATGGTGATAGCCAACGGCAAGCCAGTCCTTGTTCCCGTTGGATCTGAGCCTGTCAGGTCTTCCACTTCAGAAGCCCTGGTGAGGGAGAGCCCAGATGCACAGGCTCGAGGAAATGTGCTTGAAAAGGAGCTGGCCCATTTGCAGCCACCCAGCTCCTCACAACTGCCCTCTCACTTCATGAAAGGAGCCATCATCCAGCTGGCGACAGGAGAGCTCAAGCGGGTGGAGGACCTGCAGACTCAAGACTTTGTTCGCAGTGCGGAGGTGAGTGGAGGCCTGAAGATCGACTCCAGCACTGTGGTGGATATTCAGGAAAGCCAGTGGCCTGGGCTTGTCACACTGCATTTTGTGGTTGGGGAGCAACAAAGTAAAGTGAGCATTGATGTGCCCCCAGAGCATCCCTTCTTTGTGTACGGCCAGGGCTGGTCCTCCTGCAGCCCAGGGAGGACTGCTCAGCTCTTTGCTTTGCCTTGTCACAGGCTGCAAGTGGGGGATGTCTGCATATCAATCAGTTTACAGAGCATGAATGGCAACTCTGCTTCTCAGGCCAACTCCCCTCTCACAGATCAGCTGGTGTCTGCTAGGGAGAGACTGGAACGAACAGCTCAGGGGCCCAGAGAGCCATCTGACAGAGCTGCTGAAAGGAAGAGCCACACAGATAGAGCCAACATGGTCCAGAGCTCTCACGCAGAATCCTCTCAGCCTGAGGCTGGCAGTCTGTACAGTTTGGCCACAGGCTTCCAAAGATACAGCGTGCAGGCAGAGGAGCCTCGGCCCTCTCTGCTCCGTCCCTCTTTCATTCCCCAGGAGGTCAAGCTGTCTATTGAAGGGCGTTCGAATGCAGGGAAATGATCCCTTGGAGGTGTGAGCTAGGGCGGCCACAGCAGGTGAGCCTCACCATCAGGTGGAGGAATTGCACAGACTCTGTCATAGGCTCACCAGCAAAGTCTGCTCTCTGCCTTGCAGGAATGGCTCCATTCCAGTTCCATGGCTGACCAGTTCCTCCTGGGGAGTCAGGAGGGCTCCAGTGCCTCAGGGAGCAGCAACAGGCTAGCTGGGGTGGGGAGCAGGGATGTGCTCATGAGTGTGTGATGAGAGCATTCCAGAGGCCAGAGGCTGGGGCATTCTCCCACCTCCTGGGATAACTGACTCCCTGCGGGGCAGGGGCCGAGCATTTGGGGCAGGTAGAGAGACGAGGAGGGCAGACTTGGCTTAAGGTAGCAGATAAAATTGCTGAAGATTTTATTCCTCCTTTCTCATGATGGGAAGAGATGGGTCCCCACTGGAGTTTGGGGGCTATTCTCCCAGTATCCCCTTTCTTTACACATGCACTTTAAAAGGACCGTTCACCGATGGAGCTCTCAAGGGCAGGATGGAGGTGCTTCTCTGGTGGTTCTGGGTAATGTCTCTTCCACTGAATCCAACTGCTCTTTCTTCTTGCAAAGAATGTACAGATTTGAATGAATCACAGAAATTCAAGAGGAAGGACCAAAAGGGTGGGTTTGGGTGTAGGTGAATAGGGAACTTGAGCACTTGGGATGGGACACAAGTTGGGATGGGAGATGTCTGTTTCCTGCTATAAAGTCTACTTAGTTGTTTGCCACCAAATCAAATCTTCCCATGTTAGTAACTTTCAAGAAAACACCTCCTGGGCTGATAGCTTTTGCAGAGGCTTAACCTAGGGATGAATGGGGTTGGATTTTTTTTGTTTGGTTGAATTTTTGTTTGGGGTATTTTATTGGTTTGGGTTTTTTTAAAATATGGAACAAAATACATTCAGCATTCTCTAGGGAAGGATGAAAACATCCTTCTTCTGTGAGAAGACCGATGCTATTTTGTAGTTAAGTCAGAAAAATATTCCAGATGGCTAATCCTTCCCTGCAGGCAGTTTCCTGAATAAGCTCTAGACAAGAGACAAATGTTTGTGCACGTGCAGGCAAGGTACAAAGTTTGTGCTAAGTACAGTTCTATGATTAGTGTAGGGACTCTAAAAATATCACAGTGTCACAGGGCATTTTGGGGTGGTCTTGTGTTAGTTTTTCTGATGCTTCTCTTTGGAGTTCCTCTGTAAAACAATGTGGTAAAATCAAGAGTAGTCTTTTTCATGGTGAGATTTAATACAATTGTGTATGAATACCTCATTGTGGTGATAATGCTCTATTGAATGAAGGCTCCTATAGTTACACTAATCTGCCCTCTTTGACGGTGTGTTATGACTCCATCTCTAATTGCTCAGCCAGGATAAAGAATAGTCACTGTCCTGGTGAGAAAACAGTTTTCACTGACTTAACCTGGGTTAGGTATTCCTTGTGTTCAGGTGCCCATCTCTGTCATAGGACCAGGCTTTGGAGAGGGCCTTTCTTAGTGTGCAGGGTCCTGATGTTCAGCATGCTGTTTCTGTCTCTCTGCTCTCATCTTCCTGAAATTTGTCAGATGTGCCTGACTCTTGGGGCACCACTCCTCTCTGTCACAGAATGGTGTGTGTCAGCACCTCTCCTTGCAGTGGTGCTGTCTCAGGGCTGTTCTGCACTCCCCAGGAGTGTGTCCTGTAACTGGTTGGCTTCTGCTGACTGTGCAAGGGACGCATGCTCTGCATGTGTATTGGGCAAGTTAGTCTCCAGAATGTCCCTTCCATCCTGGCCTCAGTCCTGTTTTCCTAGCACATTGCTAGCCATTTCTGTTGCCTTTAAAATGCCTGCACCAGGACAGGCCTTAGGTGAGATATGTGCTAACCATGCCTTCAGTGTTTGTGCCTCACAGGGTTCTCCAGAATGAGGATGCTGCCTGTATCACGTGTAGCTTCTCCCAAATGACACACTACTTCTGGTTTCATCAGCTGCATTTGGGATGTGTGAAGTTACGGTGATGCTGTTGTGGGAAGATTCTGCCTTCTCAGGTGCAGCAGCTGTGGGAACAGATGCTGTTTTCATGGCTCCATTTGTCAGTGAAGGGTCCACCTGGGCCTCTTCATCCCCTTGAGGTGTCACAGCTCCTGCTGACTGGACTCTCCTACATAAAACTCTCGATTAATGCTGGTAATTAGTACTTAATGCTCAGGATATCTGAGGTGTCTGGGGCCAAAGGCAGGAGGCAGAGGAGCCCAGGTTCTCATGCCTGTTCTTTGCACAGTGCATGCAAAGGAATTCAGGGCTGTGACAGGCACTTGAGAAAGGGATCTTGCATACATATGGCATGTGAATGTAGAGGGGCTGGTTACACCATAGAGGCAATGTCTGAGCAGCTGAGAGTGCAGAGCCCCTTGTGTGTCTCTGAACACAGGAGTCTGTCTTAGAGTGAGGGTTTGGAGAGCTTGCCTTATACCATGTGTGTTACTGTAACTCCTCGATCTCAGCTGCACTGTCGGAATGGGCAGTACTGACAAATGAGGCAAGATGCTGTGTGGCTTAAATAGCTTTGTACTGTAGGCAGCTGAAGGGCTGTGAAGGTGCTCGCCCTGTTGTTTACCTGGCTGCTGACCTGGACTTTGGCTTGCTGCACCTCTGTTGAGTGCAGTCCTGAGCTCTGTGGAACAGGCCAGGGTGAACTGGACCTTAGTGCTTTTACCCAGGCTCCTGTCAGTCCCAGTGTTGTGGATGTTTCAGCTGCCAGCTCTTCCCTGGAAGCAGTGGTTTGAAGCACAGCTCATGATAGGGGACTGAGGTGAAGAATCTGTGTGTCTGGCTGCTTGCCCCAAAGGGTGGGCAGGAGGGGGCCACTGGCAATTCTCCAGCCCAGCTCAGCAGTGCTAGTGTTGCTGGAACCTGTCCTTACTGGGCAGGGCTATATGGCTTAGCACCATAGTGATGGTTGTACTGAGTACTGAGGCTCTCCTGGGACAGGGAGTGTGTGAGACAGGCTCTGCTGCAGGGAGAAATGCTGTGAATGAGCCCATGGAGGAGTCTTTCAATTCTTAGGTTTACAGGGAAAGGAGGAGATAAAGCCAGGAAGACATTTCAGAGTGGGATGGTTACCTGGGCTTTTCTGGTGGCAGAGATGTGACAGACTTCTCAGAGAAATATACCATGTTCCTGCTGCTGTTGTGAAGGGTAGGAGAGCTGCAGTCTGTCCTGCCTGTAGGAGGAGGTCTCCTGGCCCTAATCTTATCCAGCTCATGCTCTGTAGCAGGAGTCTGTGGGATGCAATAATGGCTGGCTGTAGCCATCTGTCCCATCCCATGGAACATGGCTGGGGTTAGCTGTGCAGCGGAGCCAAGCCTGTCTCTGGGCCTGTGCATTCACAGCAATGAGCGCTCATCACTACCAGACTATGCAGAGGAAGCTCTGTCTGGAAGGGAAGGAAGCTGCAGAGGCCCCTCTGCCTTCCCCTTCCAGCTGCTGAGCAGCTTTTTATATTGCACTTTTCACATTAAGTGTCCCTGTCCCCACCCCACACTTGAAGTCACTTTGTCCTGTAGAGAACTAACAATCCCTGTTACTCAGAAAATATTGTAAAAGAAACTACAGCAGCTGGAGTAGCCCAAATGCTAGTTCCTGCCCGCAGCAGCACACGTGCCTTTCCCCACCGTCACTCACAAATGCTCCTTGTCTTTCAAGCTGTGCTAGAGCCTGACACTTTGCAGAAGCTGCTAAGATGGCTACAAATACACAGTCTGTACAGTTTGGCCCAGGGTGTTCCACATATAGTTTAAAATGCTGATGGTCCAGGCCCTTCCATGCCTTCACACCTGTCCATCAAGGACAGAATTGCCCCTAAGGTCCTTCCAGGCTGCTGCCGTCCACCCTGCCAACACGCCCCTGCACACTCCAGTTGTTTCTGGCTTTCATGGCACCTTAGCGCCGGGGAGGGTCTGCTCAGAGAGAGAGAGAGAGAGAGAGAGAGGGAGAGAGAGGCATGGGGGAGCTGGCTGGGCTGGCCTGAGGCAGAGAGATGTTTGTAGATAAGTGCTGACCCCTCACTATAACCCCCAGTATATGGCTGTATTAACATGTAACCGATGCAGTGTATCTAAAGCCTTAGAACTAGTCAGGTGCTCCCCTCCAACTTTGTCCCTGCCACTTTCCTTCTACCTGATCTTTAACAAAGCATTAATAATTCTAAGGATAATCTCTATTTTGTTGTGCTTTTTTTGTAACTGTTTTAAATAAATCAATTTGTACTGTATATTTGTACTTTGGTGAGATCCTTTTTCCTGTTTTACCATTCTAAGTCTGTATTTGCCTACAAACAGATTGTATTTTTATTGTTAATGCTTTTATGAATATTGCATTTAACTTGTTGACTCTGTAAACACAGTATATATCTATATACATATATATATCTATATATAAACCAATAGCTTTTCCTTTGGTGTTTGAGACTTTTTGCTTGTCTGCAGTATCAGTGGTCATTAGCATGTGGCTTCTCTGGATTTACACAGTGATGGGGAGACTCATGTCAAGGGCAAGATACATGGTGACAGATGGATTATAAGTCCTAAATCTGTGTTTTCAGATGCTTCTGTGTTATGTGATCTCTCCTGAACCCCTTGGAATAAGGTATCAGTGACGCTACAGGGGAAGTTCCAGCTGCAGGTTGCAGAGTAAAGGTACATCTCAGCTGGGCAAGCAAAACACGAGGTAGAGCAAAAGCAGATATTGCCAGAAGCAAACTGTGGGTTTGAGTATGAAAACAAACAGAGGTAAGGATAACAGTGAGAGATCAGAGAACAAAGGACGATATGAACAAAGGAACATGGAACTGAACAGCTTCTTTACAGTGCCTTTTCCCAAAGAGAGAGAAGCGGGGATGGGTGTCAGTTCTACAGGGTGAATGAATGTCATGTTGAAACAACTTTTCTCCAGGGAGGAAACTAGATGTTGCAGTGGCAGGTGGAGAAAACTGTAGCATCCCCTCGGCTGGCTGTGAGAGTGATTCATTATTGCCAGAAAAATGCAACGTAATGCATTTGGAAGGTAACTATTTTAACTAGGGTTTTAAGGGACTGCAATCAAAAGTTTTTCAAACTGAAAAATGAGGAGGAAATGAGGGTTTTAAGTAGTCAAAAGGTTTTGCTTCTTGTTTTAACTTTGCTCTTCTGATCTCAAGTAGCAGTCTTGTGGTTACCACTTCTGACTTAAAGAGAAACAGCCATCAGAGAGAAGACAGTACTTCCCAAGGTGTTTGAACCACCGTATGACTCTAGAACTTAATTGGAAATGCTGTGGAGGTAATAGGGGCTTTCAGGCTACAAAACACAGAAGTGTGGCACACTGGCTTTTGGTGGGCTGATGTCTGAAAACCACGAAATTACACCATGCATTTTCAGGTGCTCATTCTTAAAGAAACCAAATAATGGCGAGTGTACCACTTCTTTATCCTGCCATGAGTCCTTCTGTGCCACTGCTTTTTGCCTTTTGCAGTTTAAAGATGCCTAGATATAATTTCCATAGCTGCACAGTTTTAATAGTGATTTCTATTAGCAATGGGAACCTTCTCCTGGAGGCACAGGCTACAATCACATTTTGCCTCCAGTACGTCTGCGTTGCTCTTGCACTGGGGACTCCAGCACTGGACACAGGTCTCCAGATGTGGCCTCACCAGTGCTGAATAAAGGGAAAAGCAAACCCATAGAGTCCTAGAAACTGACCTACTCTATTATTTACCATTCAATCAACTCTTTCACTTGCAAACCTGAAATGCTGGTTTAAGTGCAAATTAACTTGTAAGTAAAGCAACAAACTTGTTTGCTATTTGCTTACCTTGGCCAGCCTTTCTTTCACTGTTTTTATGGGGTATCTTAAAACAGGACCTCAGGTTCCTTAGTTTTTCCATGGATGCTACTGCAACTAAGTATGTCATAACAATGTTTAAAAAAAGGGTGTGCACAGGCATTTCCAGAAAGACATCCTCCTTTGTTTCTTTTTTATGGGCACAAACTGCAAAGGATTACTCCTGGAGGAGTTGTGGACTATCAGTCTTCAGCTCTGTAATTCATGCTGCAGTAAACAAGATCCTTTTTTACTGAGGTGGGTTTCTACAGCTTCCTGCCCAGTCTGAGGCATGCTCAAACCATTCTGTTCAGCCCCTTGGAATTGGAACCTACAGCAGAACTACAGCAGCCTAGACCTATTTACAGGGCAAGGGCTCAAAAACAGGACAAAGCACAAAGAAGGGGACTAATACATGTGAACATTAATTTATTTTCCTTCTGTCACAGGCTGTGACTTGGCCCCCAGAGCAGACTGTATCCTCAGAATCTGCTCCCACCAGAGCTGCTTTGGCAGGCATCTCTCAGCCCTGTTCGCCTCCTGGGTTCAGAGGAAAACCAAAACCACGTGTCAGGAAGGGTCAGGCAGGGACCCACAGCAGCCTCCTGAGTGTGGAAGCCTGCTAGTGCACATGTGGCAGGTGCAGCAAAGGCAGCACAGTTCTTGGCTGTGGTTTAGTGCAATGCACTGTTGCTCTGCTCCTCAAAGGTCATTTTGCCCAGCAGCTGGCTCTCCAGCTCCACATTGCTCACTGGCAGCTGGAAAAAGTTCATCTCAGCTGCCAAAGCGGCCATGGCAGAGGGATCCTGGCCAAACTGTGCCCGGAGCATCATATCCATCTTCTCCAGGCGCCGCTTGAGCCTCTTGGCCTCACGCTCCCGGATGAGCCGGGCTTGTCGCTTCTCGGGGGTCTCGTTTGCGCGTTTCAGGCGCATGGCTTCCCGGTCCCTCTGCAGCCGCCGCGCCCGCTGCTCGTCTGTCTCCTGCATGCGCTGCAGCCGCTTGGCTTCCCGATCCCGCATGCGCCTCACTTCCCGCTCCTCAGGTGTCTCGTTGTCCCGCCGGCTCTTCTTAGCTGTGCGCTCCCGCTCCAGGCGCTGCAACCGCACTTCCAGGGGCTCGTTCTGGCGCCGCAGGGCCCACTTGCGCATGCCGGGGGTCTGTGCCTCAAGCAGCTTACGGTACGCAGCGCAGTTGTTGCATACCAGGAGGATGCCCGCAGGATACACAGGGGTGCAAAAGGCAACATCCTTGCCCTCAGCACTGGAGGGGCCCTGGCTCTGTGGTGCCGGCAGCCGATCTGCACTGAGCACCTCTGGCAGCTTCTCACTGCAAAGCAGGATGAACAGAATCAGAGGCTTGGTGCTGTGGGCAGAGTCCCCATCTCATGGGCTGCCATGAACAATGCTCCCACTACAGCCCGTGGCAGAGGCCTCTGCTAAATCATTTGCCCACAGATACGTCTGAGTATCTCAAATTAAGCACTATCCTATCCAGGGTAGGAAGTGGATTAGCCCGGAGCAGTATCTGGGTTGGAAGAGTGCAAGAGTGGGAATAAACCAGCAGGCCGCTCCTCCCCATCATCTCTGAATTTCTCCTTTTAGCCCCATTCCACTGGTCAGTAGATAATCTCCCCCTAGGCAGGACACAAAAAAAGAACATTTTGGTCTCTGCCTGTAGTCCTGCTCCGGGCGTGATGAACACATCTGGATAGTGCAGCCATACTCCAATGGATTGGTGGGCAAGGGGAAGGGTGGATTCTTCTCCAGAGACTGGAGCCCACAGTGCTTTCTGCACTTCTCTAGCTCTGCACAGTGCTAAGAAAGACCCTTTTACCAGCACAGCCTGCAGACGTCTTGGCAGGGGATGCAGAGCTGCAGACAGGAAGGGATCAAGAGGATCTCACTCACTGGGGGTGTTATGCACTGTCCTACAGGCCTCAGTGGGTCCAGTGCCACCACTTCTGAGTCATTCATGGCAACCCACCTAATCTTTAATGTGGTGCCCTAGCCCACTCACTGGCCAGGGTGACCCTGACCTGTTGAAGGTGGCGTGGCTGGTGAAGCGTGCTCCACAAACTGCACAATTGGACAGCTGGTCCTCTGAGTGGATCAGGAGATGTCTCCCAAGGGATCCTGGGGAGCTGAGGGCTCTGCCACACACAGGACACAGGTAGCTCTTGGCACTCACCACCGCTCCAGTGTGCTGCAAAACAACCACTTAGGTGGTAGTTACACATTGCCCAGCTCCCTGCCCAGCCCAAGGCATGCTCAAACCATTCTGTTCAGCCTCTTGGAATAGGAACCTTTTACTGCTAAATCTCTATCTGCCAGCTTTTAGACCAAGCTCAAGACAAGAAATTTGGTGTGTCACAGGTCAAACAAGGAGGAAACCCTTTATGGCTCAACTCCAGTGCAGGAGAAAAGATTAAGGCCAAAACACTTGGATTGTAAGACCTGACCCTTGTTTTCGAAAATGCACTCCAGGAGCTGCTGGTGCAGGACAAAGCATGACTCAATTAACAGCAAGGCAGGATGCTGGTGAGGAAGCACTTAGATGGAGACAACTGGTACAGGTAAGTGGCCAATTCAGTTCTGCTTCATTCCTTCTGCTACAGACTTTGGTGTGCTATGAAGAGAGCACTGACAACAAAACCTAAGATTTTACCACAGATTTCTTGCAAAACTGGAATAATTTTGATGAAGAACAGCTATTCTGAAGTGTAATTACAAGAACTGTAATGAAGTATAAAATAAATGATCAGGAGGAAGGTTTCTTATCTCACTGAATGACGTAAAAATTGCTTTCATGTTTAATTTGAAGGAACTGTCTGGTTTTAGCCTGAAATACTTGCAGAGACAGCCTTGGCACAGAGTTGTGTTTTCCAGATCTGTAGACCAGGGCCTTGCTAATTCTTTCCCCCGGCCACCCTCTGGACACAGTTTACAGCTGTAAACTTCAGTCACATCCTAGCTAGAAGTTCAGTTCTGTGGTTGCAAAGACCAGAACCAAGTTACTCTGTGCTTTGAGTTGTTTCTGGATTTGAGGCTTCAGGCCAGAGACACTCCACAGTTTGGAACTATCCCTACCTGGTACACATGTGCAATGAGTTGATCTCTGCTTCCACACTCCAGCTGGCAGAGGGGGCATTGTGACAGTCCCAGCATGGGGTCAGCGTTCAAACTCTCAGGCACCTACATGTGGGAACAGCCACGTTGGTGTAAGGCACACAGACCCCCCGCAGCCACACCGCCCCTTCCTTAGCTCCTCCCAATGCTGCCAGCAGATCGAGCGCCCAGTCCTGCCAGGGCTGGTTTGGGTTCTTGACATCTGAAAGAAACCTCCTTCTGTAGCCTCTGAGCAAAACTCCTGCATCTCACAGAAAGGAGGCAGAAGCCTCATGGCTTCACTTGCACCCAGGTTCTTGCCAGCACAGTGGCTCTAGAAGGCAGGGCCTGTTCTGTGGCAAGGGGAAGCCGATTGGAGAATGGCACCAGAACCAAGGGAAGGGGAAGCACTCTGCAAACATCTTGGCCAGTGTGTGCCTGCTGTCTCCTGTTCCAGGCAGCCAAAAAGCTCTTCATACCCTTTCCTCCTGCCAGGAGACATTGTTTGGAGGAGGTGGGAGGGAGAGAAAGATAAAGAAACATGATGGGGAGAGGAAGTGTTTAGACAGTACCCTTCTCTCTCCCTGGAGGCTATGGTGAGTGCAGAGCCAGTACACACTTGCCTCATTTTCTCTCATCAGTGGAGTTCTGGCCACAGGTCGTTCTGCATTTTCTAATTCCTTCTTCACTTTCACCATTGAGCCATCTTCCTCGGACGTATGGGAAGAAACTTCATCCTGAGTGGTTTCCTCATCATCGCTGCCACCTGAAATGTGCAGAACAGTTATACCAAGTGTCAGGGTCCTGACAGCACTCACAGGCCTTAACTGTCCTGACCAGCATTACAAGGGGCCTCTACCCACCCCCTCCAACTAGGGGTTCCATTTAAACTCAGTCTAGGGCACTTGAGTCCCTGGGCATGGCCCCTTACACTGCCTTGTTTGACAATTGCCAGACCTGCTGCTGTTTCCACCTTGCTCTGGTGAAATGGGACTGGGTCCCATGGCATTGTCCAGTCTGTGCTGTGCTGGTCTGGTCCTTAGGACAAAGTCCTGCACTGGAGCAAAGGGCTAACCTGGAGGAGGAGCTGGGTAAGACAGTCCTCGGAGGATGCACACACACTATGCAGCCCTCAGCCTCACCCCTTTCCAGAGTCTCCCCAGTCTACTACCTTGCTGTTATTGGAAGGGGCAGAACTCACTGCTGCTGGAGTCAGGGTCTTGCAGTGGACGAATTGTTGGCCTTTGGTCCCCAAGAGCTCCAGGAAAGCTGTTTTTCATCATGGCTTGGCGGGCTTGCTCCTCCAGCCCTGCAAAGACTTGCTCCCCTGGCAGCCACAAGGACAAAGAGTCAGACTGGTGCTGTTCCATTGCTTCCATCACCAAGGCTTGCCAAAAATACAACAGGCATGGGGCTGCTCACCTGCACTGTGCAGAACCTCTGGAGTCACCTCTTGGAAAGCACTTAGGTCACTTCTCTGCTTGCCTACCCTGCCACACCAGCCTCTGGCACCTGCTGGTATGAGTCCAATGCCTGGGTGTAGAAGAGTCTCACTAGTGGCAATGGGCAACACTGGGCTGCTGTCTGCATACTACATATATGCCACTCCAGCCACAGAATACCTGTGACCCCATATATCTGCCATAAATAGCCAGGTGGCTTTTGCTGCTGCCAAGCTATCCACCAATATCCTGCAGCACAGTTCAGGGTGGGAGGAAGCCCCTGGGGACTATGACAGTATCCCAGACCAGGGATAGTACTGTATAGCTCTTCTAAATTATTAAGTCTTATTCCCAGCTGTAGCAAGCATTTTGCACAAAAATAGCGCCTCCCTAAGTGCCTGGTACCTCACCTGTCCTCCACAGTGATATCAAAACTAGAGGTTGCCCTTGGCATGCTCTGTCACCCTCTTCTGTCCCAGGAGGGATGAGGACAAGCTGCCCTTACAGAAGGTGTCTATGCTCAGAGCTGGTGTTCTCCCGTGTATATGATGGATAGAAAACTACCTTGCCTTGTGCAGGAATGGCTCTTGCTAAAATAAATCTCATTGGCACTTCATGTGCTCAAAACAGAAGTGTAAGGGAATGAACCCACAGAGCTGAGATGCATGTTTAGGACAAAACATTTTGTTTTGTTAAAAGCAGTGACCACTAGCACCTCAACTCAATAGGAGATGGCAAACACCTTGGAAGAAAGTAGTTATTTGTGCTCTGAATGAAAACTTCTTACAGCAATCCCTGCTCAAAGAAGTTTTGGTTCCAGAGAATAACAATGAAAGGCAACCATTCATTTTCATATAAAAGCAAACAAATTGTTCCAGGGGTAGTTGTGATTTACCTTTTCCAGTGGATGAGCTGGGAGGCCTAGGAAAGGTGCTGAAGTTCCCAGCAGGCTGGCTTTTGGGTTGCATTTATCAACTGATTCATAAGTGCTCAAGAACCATTCAAAGCACAAATGTGAAAATGCCAAGGAAAACGCAGTGCATTTTTCACATAAAATCAAGACATAGCTTTCAGAAGATAATGTTACCTTTTAGCACAGGGCCACAGCTGGCACCAGTATAACCAGGAAACTGAATTCCCAAGAGAGAGCACCAGTCCTGTTACAAGGACAGGTACATTCCCACATGCTGAACTGTTCCAGCCAGTGTTGCTCCATGTTCCCACTCACACTGCCTTCCTGGGGCTCACCTTGCAATTTTGGCAGGGCTTTAAAAAGCCGTAATTTTTGGAAGGTTCCAAAGGCCTTCAGAAGTTTCAAGGAGACTGTGGGAGAAGAATTTTACTTCCCAATGTCCCCATGGAGGTTTCCAAAAGCATTTGAAGGCTTTTATCATTCTGTTTCAGAAATGTGAGAAAGGGTTCTGTACAGAAGATTTGAGAACACAATCCATGTGCCTGAGGAGAGGTGCTGAGGAGCACCAAGTCTATTTGTCATTGAAAGCAGCAGGGACCATCATGACTGCTGTGACACCCTTTCAGAAGTCATTCCAGCACTGAATGGTTTTCGTGACTTGGAGTGCTGTTTTTATGTCTGGACGACAGCCTCACATTGGTGGGACTGAGACACAGACTGTATGAGCAGCAGACACCACAGAATTCCAGTGCCCTCTCCAAGTAGCAGAAACCCACAAACCACCAGGATAAAAGTCCATAGACCAAAAAAGCATTGCAAGAGAAAGAGAAAGCATGGTGAAATGAGGAAACCTGCAGAACACAGGACAGATGTAAAACTACGGTGGGAGATGTGCTGCTACCTTTGACAGAGTTCCAAAGCAGAATTCCCAAATGCCACTTAGGCTGCTCGTGGAAGCAATTACATGTTTGTTTTCTTCCCCCTTTTCCCTTTCAGACAGATTACACACCCACTGAGCAGCAGCCTGGAGCCCAAAGGCAGGGCAGGACACAGACAGTCCGCAGGATTTAAGAGCTGAGATCTTTATCTGAGGTGACAGAGGAAGGAACTCCTCACATTAGGAACACTGCCATCAGTCACAGTAACTGAGAGCAATTGTGTGTGCCTCTAGCCTCTGTATAACACCCCCAGAGCCCAGTGAGCATTGACTCAGCACAGTGCAGAGAACAACCAGTTTACAGCCAGCAATGCAATCTGTTAACCAAACCCGTGCTGTTAGCAGGTGACGTCCTGTGCATCCTCCACAGCCTGTATCTAAAAGCATCACGGGACTGGGAAAGGCAAACATGTAAAAATACTGTCTCCCACTTGTACAAAATTTCTTATATATTGTAATAGTGTACAAAAGAACTTAAGAAAGAGTGTCCTGATTATCTACTGATGGACTAAGTCCTACTTTGATGAAGCTTTAGAGCTTTAATGTTTGATAGGTCCAGGGTTATACTTTTGATGTTTCTGCACAGACATGCTCACAAACAGACACACCCCCACCTCCACCCCACTTTGGGTATGCTTCCATTCATTTAAAAGGGGAGTTAAGACAGGCAACAGCTTTAGGATCACTGCCATAAGTAAGAGATGTTACGCTCAATAGTGAACTCACAGACTCTTCTCCAGAAGTTTCTTTATTAAATACAAAAAGGGCTGCAGGCTGACCACAACACCAAAACAAGTCACTGTAGTTGTTTACAAACAGCTAGAGATGTAGGACAAGAGAAATCACACAAATGCCTCTGCTTTGTATTCCATTCTCCTCTCCATACTGCTGTGAATGAGTGGGATGCCAAGTGAGCAGTGGTGGAGGTAGGGGACAGCCCTGTGGCACTGTGTAACACAGACAGGCATGACTGCTAGGGTCTGCTGAGGTATCAGCCCTGAGCCCTTGCCTTCTTGAACTGTATGAATGCAGGATAACTCTCAGGTGTTCTGGAAAATAAACACAGAAACAAACAACTCCCACCCCAAAATCCACAAAACAAAATCCAAAAGAACTGCATCATTCCCCTGCCTTCCTTCCTAAACAGAAAGGTCTCTCAGAGATGAGTCAGTTTATTCCCTCCTTGTACATCAATTAAAAGTCCCTGTTCATGTAGGTCTTCTCTGTGTTCCTGGACCTGAAATTTGCATGTCTTTCCACCACTGTGGATCTATTCCACCTGCCCCATGGCTATTCTGGGTTGTCCACACTGCTGTAGTGGTTACTGAAATGAAAAACAACACAATTGAAAGGGTTAACAATGGCAGTCCACGGAGCCCTTCAGAACCAAGGGATTTGATGCAAGTAACATTTCTGCTCGGTTGTGAATGCTGGGTGCTATTTCTTGCAAGATACTGTCCCTTCAAAATCAGTAGAATCCAAGGAACACCAAAGAGCACAGAACATGTGTGTGTTAGAGAGAGAGGGAAGGAAATAGAGGATTAATGGGATATTGGAACCATGATAAATAGAGCTCAGAAGCAGGAATTAATCTAACAAAAGCTCTTCTCCAGAGTTCTAAAATAAGCATCAGTTGCAGAGGGCACAGCAATAGAAAGCAAAGCAGCTTGTGGACAGCAGGGAGAGAGAAGTGCATGCTAATACCTGCAACAAATTTTGGCAAGCACAAAGACAGCAAGTGGTCCATGACTGATGGGGTGACAGCGCAGTAACAGATGAATGCAAGAATAGATGAATTGCTTAGAGAGTTTTTAAACTTTTATGCTGCATACTCTGGGGAGAAAATAAAGACCAAATTGAATCAATTAAGGTATCCCCACACAAACAATCTAACTGTATTTTATTTTTCAACAAGTATATTCCACTATTACTGTTCTGTTTGTGAGCACTTTGTCAGGTGTGTTCTTCATGTACCACATGGTAAAACAAAATTATATTCTTAAGAGCCTTATATGTGCTGCAGGGGAAATGACTACAATTAAAACTGTGGGACTTGCCATCATGCACAGTAAGACTTTTGTGATAAATTTTACCACAATTTTTATCATTGTTTAATTATTGTTTCAGTATTATTTTGAATTTCTTTACACATCAACTTCTATTTAAAACTGTTTTGACTTGTAACCATACAATCTCCTAGCTGATTGCTCCACTTGCCAAGCAAAGTGATTCTGTCCTAAGTGAGGGCAGCAAACCATGTTGTTGTGAGAGCAAGGTGAAATGAGGGTCATGCCAAGCCTGGAAAGTAATCCTGGAAAGAGGAGACACCAAGCAAGCCAGGGAGAGGAGATCGGCAGCTGTCACTTGCTCTAGTGAGTCCAAGAAGGAAGAGAAGATGGAGTGGCCATGCAAGGAAGAAGTAGGCACCATCCTCCCGTCAAATTTGTCCAGTCATATATGCACAATCGTATTTATGCAAATCGAAAAGGCACTTCCCCAGCCCCGTAGCCTGCCAAATCAGACCCCAGCTGCAGGCAACTGCATAAAAAGCTGCATACCTGCTGTCCCTTTCATTCCTCTCCTCCCAACCACTGCAGTCCCTGTGAAGAAGTCCCAGTAATATGTCTGCTATGTCTCAGCCTGACTCATTCTGCTGGCTCACCCCGTTCTTGGAGCCGATGCTCTCTCCGATTATCCTCGTCAGGGCACTGCACGGCATTTCTGGGCCCTCCAGACACACAGCAGGCTAGGTAAACAGAGAAGTCCCAACGATTTCGTGGCGTTCATCATAAGACAGACAAGATTTTCCATCCTAAGGTGAAGACATCACCATTGACAAGTTCTGGTATCTCTCGGTCCCTTTATTTTCTTGTAGTCCTACTTGCTGCTCTTGATGGCTCCTGCTGAATAGTTGCTCTGTAGCAACATACTGCGTGTAGAGGAGGTGAACTCCTCTCCATGGCATACCTGATGCTATAAGCTCATGCCCACCGGTAGCATGTTTGTCAGACAGCTTCCCTCGAAACCAAGACTGGAGATACAATCATTTGTATTGCAGACAAAAACGCAGTGTTCATTGTGAAAACAGTGCACAGCTGAATTTTGTGGTATGTAGAGTTTTATATATGATAGTACAAGCTTCTGAAGAACATAACCCTTATGCAGTGAAGTGCAGAAAAGCACCCAGCTAAACGCCATGAAAACTACCTGCACCATTAGAGCTGCTGTAGCCCTTGGTTTCCATCCTCAAGAGACCCCGACTCTGGCCCAAGGGAGACAGCTTAAGTGCATACCTGACATAAACCTGAGCTCAATGGCAGCAGTAATACCTGGGCACTCTCAGAAGCAGAAGTGTGTGGACACAAGGCACGTTACTGGCATCACAGGACAAAATACCAGACATACCAAATTTCTCTAAGAACGACAACTCCAAAGTCATTGATGTATTATCAAGCAAATTACACCTGTACTCTGCCCACTGTGGAACCCAGCAACCAGAAGCAGGAATCGGAGAGTACAAGCAATGCAGATGCCACAAGCCACACTCCTTGAGATCCTCACTCTGGCCAACAAGGACAGCTCAGTTGGCTCTCCCAAGCTGCCCAGCCAGTGGGGCTGCGAGTCCCAGACAGAGGCAGTTCTTGCCAGTGCACTCACCGACTGTGCTAGGTGTCAGCTCCAGCACAGAGTTTCCCCTAGCACAAAGAGCAGCATGCACAGATGCCTGTTGCGTACCTGCGCACAGAGGAAGCACACAAACACGCAGACATGCAAGCCAGCAGCACCAGCAGTGAGGCAGTGTTAGGGCTGCAGCACTCAGCTCTGTCTCATACTCCCGACAGCTACTGCAGCCAAAAAACCACAGGGCCCTCTCAGCAGCCTTGCTCTCAGAGGTCTACAGAAGTGGAAACTTGTTTTCCTAATTCCAGCCCAAATTCCCAGCATGCCTCTAGCCACAAACCTGAGTATGAACAAGGGCATAGCTTCAGGCCCCTCACCTTCCCTCTGCTGCCAAACAAAAGCTACGCATGTGCAGTTTCCCCTCTGCAAAACCTCCATCTATGTCTCCCAGCTCCACTGGTGCCTGGCTGTAGCCTGCCCACAAGAAGTGCTGATGTACAGCATCTTCAGCCCTTCCACTGTCAAACAAATGCTAAAAGTCTTGGCAATGCTGGAGAAACAGAGATCCATCTTACCACCTCAGCTCAAGAATGATCTGGCAGACAGCACTTGTTTGTCCTGTAAATGACTTGGCCACCACCCATTCCTTGACGGTAAAGAGCAAATGGCTTTATTTCATTATCTGGTAGGAAACTGAGATACAGTGAGCTTACGTAACACGCCCAAGGCCAGTCAGCTCAGTTTGTGGCAGCATGAAGATCAAAACCCAGGACTTGCTTGCTTTCAGCCAGCATGCTCCAACCACCTTGTCTAGAACTTCCTTTGCTACCCAAGGCAGGCCAGAGTCCCAAGTGCATTTTCTAGTATTCTGACTTGTACTTTTGACAGTGTGAATGCAAAGCCCAGCTACAGGCCCTGCACATACACACCCACCTTTACAACATTAGTTGTTTGTTCAAGCCTATCCCTGTCCTGCTATGCCAGGACACAGCCAGCTTCCCTGATGCAGAGAACTGAGTTTCTCTTCTTATGCACCTAAGACAAAACATGAGTAACCACCATTCCCCACAACCTGTCCCTTCCCATCATTCCACTCCTCCCCACCTCACTCCACAATCCAGCCACAGCAAGGGTCCCAGAATAGTGCGTAACATCATACTCACAGTGAACTTTGTTAGGAGTGGTCTGTTTCCGACGGGACATGTTTCCCTGACCTGGGAGCACAGAGTGTTCCTCCCCTCTGCAGAGGGCTCATCTGAGAAGAGAAGAGTCTGTCACACACTTCACTGAAACCTTCCAAGTCTCTGGCCAAGCTCAGCTGGCTGTCCCAGCGTCATTCCCCACCCTTCTGCCTATGGGGCTCGCTCTGCATCACCACAGCTGGATTCCAGGCCAGCGTCCAACACAATCCACAAGCATGTCACAAAGCACTGTGCATAGGCAGTCCTACCCAGTTCTCAGGCAAAGGTTTAAGCAATCCTGCCCCCTCCAAAAGATGAGTGTCCCCTTCAAAAATTACTGCAGCCTCAGTCCCAACACCCTTCTCCCTCCTGTCCATTCCTGCAGCCTAATAATCATCCTTGTTGAACTGGCAGAGGAACGTGGCACATCCAACAGTCCTCTTAGAGAGAGACAAAAGGAGGAGCTGAACCCATTTCCCACAAGACACATGGACACGGAGATCCCGTCAGCCTCCTCAGACAGACAAGCGCACGAATCTCATCAGCCCCTCGCCGACAGAGAGACACAGACATCCCATCAGCTTTCTCGGACAGACGGACAAAAGGATTCTGTCAGCCTCACACTGACAGACGGACAAAGGGATCCCATCAGCCTTCTCAGATGGACGCACACGAAGATCTCGACAACCTCCCCAGATAGCGGGATCCAGCCGGCAGTCCCAGCACACGGGAGACGGCAGGAAGGGACAAGGCCCGCAAGCGGCCGGACGTCTAGACAAAGGGATGCGGCTCCCCTGGCATCAGGACGGATGCGGGAACCCTGACCGGGCCCCCGAGGTCCTGGCCGGGCAGCCCTGACAGTCAGACCGGCCTCGGCAGCGGAGGTCCCGCCGCGAGACCCGGTTCGCCCCTCGCGGGCGGAAACCCCAGCCCGGCCCGGCCCGCCTTACCCGGTCCCGCCGCAGGCGCCGGGAGCCGCGGACAGACAAAGGGCAGCGGACAGACGGACGGGCAAGATGGCGGAGGACGCCGCCGGAGTGCGCGACGCGAGCACGGGCGCGGGCACGGGAGCCACGGCTCGGCACCGGGAGGGCACGGCACGTCACCGCTGTCACCGACTCGTCCGCAGACCTCGGGTGCCGGGTTTTCGTCAGCTGAAGCGTCTCACCTGTTTGCCATGGATCCAGCCCAGCGCGTGACTCCGGACCGTCCGAGGGAGCTCATCCGTGCCTGCAGCGGGGCTCGCCCGCCCCGGCCGCCTCTGCCGGCAGCTCACCGGGGAGCCCTCGTGCCGCCCCGGCTCACCAGAATCTCGCGTACCCTGCAAGGCCAAAATGCACGGGTTTAGTATTAACTTAGACCCACCGCGCGCGTTCTGAACTCACGCACCTGCTGAAGACGAACCGCCCCGCCCCGGGGGCTCGCGGCCGCTTCTCCTCGCGGGCCAGCGAGCGCCGTCGCCGCGGGATCAGCGGGCCCGCTTGGAACGCCCGCTGGGCCCGCTTACCCGGGGATTGTGGTACCGGGCCCAGGCCCGGGCTGCTCTTCGGTCCGACTCTCCTTCGCGGTGGCGCCAGCGTCGTGCGGCCCTCAGAGAACCGAGGGCACCCCGGCCCCGCTCACCGCCCACGGCCGGGTCACAGCACCAGGCGGAACGCCGCGTTACCGGAACGGCCGTGCCGGGGGCGGGCACCGGCGGGCGCCTATCAGGCGTGGTACTGTGTGGGTGCGCATAGGATCCCTCCGCCGCGCCATGTAGTCCGTCTGCGCCACTCTCCTAGACCGTGCCCGTTCCTCCCTGGCCGCCGTTGCGCCAGGGCCGCATCTGCGGAAGCGATCCGGTACAGCGTCCGCCGCGCCGGTTCGACCGTGCCCCGGAGTGGGTGCGGGGAGTGCCGGCCTGGGTGCGGAGAATGTCGGCTTTGAGGATCCTTCCGCACGCGATGAAGTGCCGCTGACGCCGCGCGCCATTTTGGGTGACATAGAGCTGTGGAGCGGCGGCGGGTGAGCGGGGCCGTGGGACGGGTGAGCGGGGCCGTGGGGAGCGCTCGGCGTCCGGGGAGGTGACGGGGAGGCCCTGCCCCAGGGTCTCCCGCAGCCCTGGGACCCGCCCTGCTTGTGCTGTGGGATGTTCCTCGGTGCCACCTAGTTGAGGAGGGAGAGGAATTTCCCCTTTCAGCCTTCGGGTGTAGCTGCGCCGGTGGAACTCGTGCAGGGCCTCCTGCGCACTGTCCGAACTGTCCCTGGGCACTGGGCCGGACGCGGCGAGTCTCCCCGAGTGTCTGGTGTGGCCGGCGGCCGTTCTGGCAGCTGAATCAGGTCATGGCTCGCTCTGCGCTGGGCAGTGCAACCGCCGGCAAGGAGGTGTGGGGAGGTGAGATGCAAACCAAGGTCTTTCTGTGTGATATCTTTTAAGGAAGCTTTTTTTTTTGATGGATGGTTCTTTGTAGACAGAATGCTATAATTAAATACTGTTGGAATTTGCTTTCTGTAGGGTTAATAAGTTGAACTGGTTCCTGGAAGGCTAGGCATGTGTTCAGTAAGCAGGAAGAGTGTGGGGAATGTGGAATGGCAGCTTTTTCCTTCTGGTGACAAGACTGTTACAACCTTGGTTTCTACAATCCTTGGGTTAATTATATAGCTGGTTTATAATTTACGTTTTTGATAAGACAGGGCTTGGTTTTTCCAGTTGACTTTTCCATTTCTTAAAAAATATCCAGGAAGTTTCCTGGAAGTTTCTAAGGCAAATCCTGTTGGCCTTGCTTAGGTGCAGGGTTGTGAAGTAGGAAAGGTAATAAGGAGTGCTCGAGGTCCGGTCACTTATAACTAACTAGATTCAGGATTGGCAAGCCAGGGCTTGTTTGTCTGGGGAATTTCTTGGCCTCCAAGAAATTCCCCCCCTCCCCCAGTAAAACAGTGCTAACAGTTTTTGGTTCCAGTGACCATCCCTCTTCTCCACAGAAAGTGTTTATCATGTTGGGCTCTGGGTTCAAGGCAGAGCGCTTGCGAGTCAACCTGCGCCTCGTCATCAATCGCCTCAAGCTACTGGAGAAAAAGAAGAGTGAGTATTTAAGGGGACAGGTGGGATCTAGAATGCTTTTGGAGCTCAGGAGACTTGAGAAGGTTTTTCTCAAGTTGGGGTACTTTCACAGGCCAAGTATGGAGTAGCTTTTTGCTCTTCCTTGCTGGACTCAGGCCTTACAACCTGCTCTGGTGCACAAGGACCTGGAAGAGCAGGCTGGCCACAGTCTAGCTTCTGTCCACCTTCCTGGCAGCTGTTGGAGTGCAGTTTTTGTGGGGTGGTAGCTGTGGACTGTGTGTGCTAACAGCACAGTGGGGGACTCCCTGGGTGCTGTGGGAGGTTCTCCCCACCTGCCCTGACACAGGTAGAGTCTGTGGTCCTGGTGGGAGGTTGTAGGTGCAGGAGTGTTTCCAGCAGCCTAAAGTCCACTTTCCTTTCTCCCATGAGTTAAGTGTGCTCGGACATGGGCACAAGGGCTCTGCCAAACCACGGTAGAGTGTCTCATGCTGCAGAGGTTTGATGGGGGAGAGAAGCTGGTGGTGGCTTTATGTGTGATGGGGACTGTGGGTGATCTGGAGGCAGCAGCCCAGGCCAGTACAATGACTGGACTTGGGATGTGTGCTGCAGCTGAGTTGGCCCAGAAGGCAAGGAAGGAGATTGCAGATTACCTGGCAGCTGGAAAAGATGAGCGTGCCAGGATTCGTGTGGAACACATCATCCGTGAAGATTACCTTGTGGAGGCCATGGAGATCCTGGAGCTATACTGTGATCTGCTGCTCGCCCGCTTTGGCTTGATCCAGTCCATGAAGTAAGCTCTGGCTGAGAGGGTCCTGGACTCAGGAAGGGGCACTGTTGGGGGCAGGTCTGGGGTACAGAAGGGCACCTGTGTTTGTCTCAGTGTCCTAGGGTCTCCAGAGACCTTTTCTTCCCTATGGAGGGAAGACTGTGGAGCCCAGTGTGTAGGATGGGAACTTTAAGGCTATGCAGACTGAGGGCAGCAAAAGCTGGGTGGATGGGATGGAGAGAGAATGGTTTTCTTTGGTCCTAGGGAGCTGGACTCTGGCCTGGCAGAGGCAGTATCGACACTGATTTGGGCTGCACCACGCCTCCAGTCGGAAGTGGCTGAGTTGAAGATTGTGAGTAGGGTTGCTTGAGGGGTGTTGCACATGCAGGGTGGGGGTGATGCTGCCAGGTGCTGATGGAAGCCCTTGTCTGGGACTTTGTGTTGTTAAAACAGAGGACTTTATGGGCTGCAGATGGAAACCAGGTGTCCTTGGAGCATCTGGGGTGGCTGCAGCTGCTGAACTGGGGTGCTCAGTGGGAGAAATGAGGGAGGGAGGCGGGTGAGTGTGTGTGCGGTATGAGGTGGGGGAAAGCAAGGGTGTGTATGTTCTAGAGTTTCTCTCCTGCTGCAGGTTGCTGATCAGTTGTGTGCTAAGTACAGCAAGGAGTATGGAAAGCTGTGCCGGACAAACCAGATTGGGACAGTCAACGACAGGGTAATGAACTGGTCGAACAGGTGGAGCTGGCAGAGCAGCCACACCTGCTGAGGCTTGCTGCCCCTTTGGGCCTGTGGCTAGTGGCTGATGCTTGCAGTCACTGCAGAGCATTGCAGGTGCTGTGCAGCCGGGGCCCACCTGCATTGGAGCATGGTGCTGAGGGCCCAGGCAGGGAGGCCCTGTTCTGCTGGTTGTGGATGGGGAAGGGTAGAGCAAATAGAGCCCTGGCCTGTGGCTGCCTTCAGCATGCTGTACTGGGTGGAGAGGCCTCCCCAGGGCTGCCTGCTGTTCCCCGCAGCTGGTAGCCCTGGCTGGGATGGCACTGGTACAGGGGGTGCTGCACCGCCCTTGCCCCACTAAGTCTCTCTACCCCTGTGTTCCAGCTGATGCACAAGCTGAGCGTGGAAGCACCACCCAAGATCCTGGTGGAGAGATACCTCATTGAGATTGCTAAGAACTACAACGTGCCCTATGAGCCTGACTCGGTGGTGATGGTGAGTGAGCCCCAGGATGTGTCATTGCAGTGAACTGGGTGGTCCTTGTGCTTTGGTGTCTTCTAGACAGCCCCAGCACAGCACAATCCTTGTTCCGTCATGCACCCCTGTGGCATGTGGCAGTAGTTACACATGCTACAGCCTGGTTCCCGTTCTGTTTCCCATTGATACCTCTGTATAGCTGCTCTCTGTTCTGTTCTTGTTGTGTATTCCCATCTTGTCCATGACAAATGCTGCATCTAATGCTGTACAGAGAGCTGTGATCAGAACAGAGATGTGTTGGTGAGCAGAATTCTTCCTCCCTTTCCAGGCTGAAGCCCCGGCAGGCGGAGAGGCAGATCTAATTGATGTGGGGTTCACGGATGATGTGAAGAAGGGTGGCCATGGAGGGGGCGGAAGTGGTGGATTTACAGCCCCAATGATAGGTCATGATGGGTTAGTACCCATGCCCGTGATGATGCCTGTGCCCATGCCAACACCAAATCCACCCTTCTCCTATCCACCTCCAAAGGGACCGGTAAGTTCCTTGGCTTTGTGTGTGTCCTTTTTCTGTGAAAGACTCCTAATATGGTGCTTAGCCCTGTGCCTTCTGACTGCACCCGATAGCTCAATGTGTCAGAAAGTCATTTTGGTGTGAGACTGCATGGGATGGAGGCTGTTGGCACTGCACCTGAAGCTTCGTGTTGCTTCCTGACTCTGGAAGTTCCTACCCTTGTTCTCCAGCCAGCCGTCTTTGCCTTCAGGGAACAGAGGAGTCCAGACTTAACTCCTGAGGCAGTCTTCTGACTGCCAGGCTTTTGTCCAGGAGTTGGAGCTGCACTTTGAAGTTGATAGGCTGGTAGTGTGCCAAGATTCAGTCAAGAAAATCAGGTGAGTGTTGTGGGGTGGGAACAGCACAGAAGAATGCAGAAGAGCCCTGCCTTCAGACCTGCAAGGGGAGGAGACTGAGGCAATGGCTGTTGCAGATGATTTAACAGATAAAGGTGGGAGCTGAAAAGAACTCCTCCATTCTCTGAATGTAGTAATTTACAGGATATCTGTGTAGACTGGAGAGCAGAACAGTGGGATGGCTTGGAGTCTTAATATGGTCTCAGTACTGCTGAAGTGCTTTTTGTGGAAAATCTGGGCCAAGTATCATCAGCTCACTGTTGGCCCAGCCATAAACATGCTGAGGGCTTGTGCCAGGTCTGGGTCCTTGAGGCACTGCTGTGTTACAAATGAGGGCAATTCAAAGCCTTGTGTGAGCCAGAAACCTCTTTCCTATTCTGTGATACTGCACACAGGGCCAGAAATGTCAGAGTATTTCCCTTATTGGCCCGGTGCTTCTCATGAAAGAAGCATGCACTTGAAAGATGAAGTGTTTACCTATGCTGGTTCTTTAGAATAACTCACAGTCCAGTTAGCTGAGTCTGCCTGCTCCAGGTGACTACATCTGACTTAATACTTGAGAATCTCCTCCTTGTAAGTGTAAACTCTTATCCACTTGGATACTTGCCTGCATTTATCTAAGACTCTACTTCCTGTGACTCCCATGGCGGCTGTGGTGTCTCAGGTGAGTAGTCTGGTGCATGACTGATCTCTCTGTACAGGAGAACTTCAGTGGCCTGCCAGTGGGGACCTACCAGCCTTTCACTAACATCCACCCACCACCAATTCCGGCAAACCCACCCACATATGAGTCTGTAAGTGCCTGAGCTGAATGGCCATTGCAGGCAGCAGAGGGATCCTCAGAGTGCAGTGGCAGTCACAGAGAAGGGAGATGTTTGTAAAGGATACTGCTGCCAGTCCTTGGAACTTTTGGGGCGGTGCTGGCATTGCTTGCTGGTGTAGTGAATCACTGAGTGCACGTGATGAAAGATGACTTCTGGAGAGAAGTTCCTCATTCAGCTCTGTGCCTTGGCTGCAGAGGAAAGCTGAGATTTCTCTTGCTGCTTTGTTCAAGTGGTGATAAACAGTTGGCAAGCAGAGTCCACAAGTTCTGGTTTTTGCAGTGTGAACGGTTTATCGCCTCGAGTCTGTTTAATTATGGCTTTTGAACTAATGAATAGCCTGGATGACAGTTTTGGCTGACCCAGATGCTGTATGTTTAAAGACTCTTCCTTTCACAGACTTTTCTCAGTCGCTGGGGACAGCAAAGCAGAGGCTGGAGACTTCCCTGCTATGCTTGTCTGTGGTTTTGTTGCTGCAATTTGTCATCATGCCTCCCACTCTGCTTTTGGTGACATGCTGTTTGTTTTTGCATTATCCTGAGTAGGGAGGAGCACAGCCGAGCACTGTGGGTGCTGACACCTTGTGTTCTCACAGGTGCAGCAGCGCTGGTGAACTGGGTGGGAATGGGTATTGCTGGCTGCAGCATACAGGAAATAAGAAGTCTTACTAGCACAGCTGAGTGTGCCATGGGCCTTTTTCCCAGGCAGACCAAGACATGAGATGGGTCATTTCATACCCTGCTGCTAGTCACAAGGGCCTGTCAGTGGTTTATGAAGAAAGGCAGCAAGGAGCTGTGATGACGTGGATGAAGGGGGCAGTGTTTTCCCCCTCATGGCCTTGATAAATGTTTCAGACCTGATAGTGGATATGCTCTGTTGATCCAGTTCCAGAATATGGTCAGTGAAGCTGCTCTAGTTGACAGGGAGGGAGAGAAAAGCTGAAGAGCTGCCTCTGTTTCTTGGGAAGAGAGGCAGGTTGTTCCAAAGGCATGGCTGCCTGCTGGGGGTGGGGAGGAGCATGCACTGCTCTGCTGGAGCTGTGCCTCTGAGCTCTGCCTGTGTGCTGGTGGGACAGAGCTGTAGTAACTGAGAGTCTTTTTCAGATTGATGAGCCTAACACTGACAAGGACACTGCTGCACTAGTGCCTGGTGAGTATGTAGAGGTTTGGGAAACCTTGGGTATTAGGGGCTGTTTCAGAAAAACCCACTGGTACTGCCTGTTGCTGGAACCACTGTTCCTTTGTGGGGATCTCTTTGGCCCAGTGAGTGTGTGCTGATGGTGAGGTACAGTGATACTTCTCTTATTATAAACAGGGCCTGAGCCCAAGCCAGAAGTTTCTCCTAAACCAAGAGCTGGAGCTCCTAACACCTTTGATAACTTCGTGTTGCCTGAATTGCCATCTGTGCCAGACACACTGCCAACAGCATCTGCTGGCGCCAACTCTTCTGCCTCAGAAGACATTGACTTCGATGATCTTTCACGGAGATTTGAGGAGCTAAAGAAGAAAACATAAAACTTCCTGGGCTGCAGGAAGGAGGGGCAGGAGCTGTGACATCTTCTCTCTGAAACAGACTCCCTTTGAAATTGGTTTCCTGTATTAACCTCCAATGAACATGCTCTTCTTTTTGAGCTCTCTTCCTGCTGTACTTACACCAAGTGCTGCCACTTTCCTGATCTTTGCTGCTCCAGGAGATGAACTGTGGGGAATATTGAGAGACTGGGGAAGGAAAGAGCCCCTGTCAGTCTGGGTGGCTGTATGGGGAAGCTGTGCATCATGTTCTGGGTACTATTCCTGGCTGTCTCCATGATGGCTCCGTGCCTGCCAGCAGCAGCTTTCTCTTGGGGAGCCCTTGCTGGCCTTCATGGTGTTCTTGGTGGGGTCTGTTTGCAGTTTGCAGAAGGGTGGCACTGTCGGCCTGGGTCTATTGGTTATGCGACTGGCCCCACAGAGGGCAGAGCTAGGAAGGCTCTGCGGCTGTGCCGGGGTTGATGCAGCAGCTTTCCTCCTGGGTGCTGAGCAGCTGTGGACCACCGAGGTCTGGGGGTGAGGCATGGAGGGTGGTCTGATGGGATACGCAGCAGCACCTTGTTTCCCCTACCCGAGCTGGGGACAAGGCATCCGGGGACCGTTCAGTACCTGTCCGTGCCACTGCCTGCAGCTCTGCCCTGCCTCTCCGTGACGCTGCCCGCGGCTGTACAGCCCCTGTCCTGTCCCTGTCGGTGCCCGCTTCCCGCGGGCCTCGGGCCCTTTGTCCCTCGTTCCAATAAAGCGCGGGCCCGCGCCCGCTGTGCGCGCGCATCGCCCGGGGCCTCTTGCCTCGACCGTGCTGCGTCGCTATTGGCTGGAAGGGTACGGCCTCCGCCAATCACGGAGGGGGCCCCCGGAAGGGCCCTCGCGTGTCGGGCTGAGCATGATGGCGGCGCCGCTGCGCGTGAGCGGCCGGGGGCCGTCGGGGGGAAAGCGGAGCCGTCCTGGGGGGGCCGCTCATGGGACCCTGGGGACAGCCGGGGTGGAGCGGGCAGTGCCGGGACGGGACGGATGGAATGGGTGGTGTGGGAGCGGGGCCGGCGTGCTGGGAGGGGAAGGAACGGGATGAGATCGGTACCGGGATGGGAGGGGCGTGGGTGCCGGTGGGGGATCGGTGCTGGGGCGCTGCTGACGGCCTGGCGCAGGGACGGCTGCTGGCGCTGGGAGGCTGCGGGCTGCTCCTGGGATCGGCGCTTGCGGCAGGCGACGAGCGGCTTTACGCGGCGGTGATGCCCGCGCTTCGGGCGCTGCCCCCTGAGGCCGCCCACGGCCTGGCTTTGCGCGCCGCCGCCCTGGGGCTGCTGCCCTCCACCCGTCCGGACGGCCCCGCGCTGGTGCGGTTCTCGAGGGCGGAGAAGGAGGGGGAACCGCGGGTGGGGCGCAGGGACCAGGGCGGGAAGTGGGGAGGTGGGAAGGGCGGCCAGGATAGAGGGGTAAGGGGTGGGTCGCAGGGTCCAGGGGGGTGCGCAGGCAGCCGGGTCCTGTCGCAGTCCGTTGGGGGCGACGAGGGACTCTCGGGCAGGCATCCCATGAGGACACCCCACAGGGCAGGGGAGGCGGCTGGGTCTGTCGGGAGCGGCGTTGGAGCGGGGCTGTGGCTCCCGGAGTCCGTGGGCTCTGACCCAGCTCCAGCCCCGCAGGAGGTGCGAGTCCTCGGGCAGCGATTCCGTAACCCATTGGGTCTGGCTGCTGGCTTCGACAAGCAGTGTGAGGCTGTGGACGGGCTGTTCAAGATGGGCTTTGGCTTTGTGGAAGTGGGGACTGTCACACCCAAGCCCCAGGAAGGGAACCCCAGGCCCAGGGTCTTCCGGCTGGCAGAGGATGAAGCGGTCATCAACAGGTGGGATCTGAGGGCAGCTGTTCTGCCATGTGCTACAGTCTGCCTACCCTGAGGGAGAGTGCATATTTGGGTGGTCCCAGGTCTGTGGTTGGTGCTGTGGTAGCTTTTGGTTGGATGTGCTGAGCAAAGCTGCCGAGATCACACGTCTGCCTTGTGTTTCTCATGTGTCCTGTTTAGGGCTCACAGACATAACGCAGCCTTGAGCCCCCTCTGTCCTGGTGCAGGTATGGATTCAACAGCCATGGCCATGTCGCGGTGGAGCGCAGGCTGCGTGCCCGCCAGGAGACACAGATCAGGCTCACTGGTGGTGAGACAAGCTTGTAAGCCTTTGCTCTTGGGGTCTGCAGGGTAGTTTTGGGCATCTCCTGGGTACCTGTAGGCCAGGATTGGTGTGTAATGCCAGTATCCAGGCACAGGAGCACCCTGGCTAGAGCAAGGTACACTTGGACAGCAGGACTCTCTTGGGGCTGTAGTCTCTCACGCTTGGCATTGTGACTAGGCACCTTTCTCCTGCTGTTTTCTCTGGCATCAAGCTCCACTTGCTGCTTTGGGCAGGATGTGTCTGCTGACAGCCAAAGCCAAGAGGACTCCAGCTGGGCAGATCCTGAGGGCAACCTCTGCCAGGCTGCAGGCTATGGTGCTGGGAGGTGCTGACTGAGGCGGCTGTCGCAATGCTCCTGTGGTTGCAGGACAGTCCCAGGCCGATCCTTATGAAATATGTGGGCTGCATGTTCTCATGTTAAATTTAGCTGGTCCTGGGACCTCCTTTTTTGGGTGCTCTGGCTGTTGGGTGATGCCTGCTGCCCTGGTTCAGCTGTCTGTGTTCCAGCTGGGATGCCTCTTGGAGTCAACCTGGGCAAGAACAAGAGCTCTACTGATGCTGCAGCTGACTATGTGGCTGGGGTCCGGACACTGGGTCCTTTGGCTGACTACCTAGTTGTGAACGTGTCCAGCCCAAACACCCCAGGGCTGCGGGACCTCCAGGGCAAGGCTGAGCTGCGGGACCTGCTGAGCAAGGTGGGTGCCTCCCCCCAGGCAGCCTAAACCACAGCTACAGCACTGGATGCATCCCATCCCCTGGCAGCATCTGCACTGCTGCAGCCAGTGGATTTACCCCAGCACAGGGAGGAGTGGGGTGGCTTTCCAGAGTGGTGGGCAGGACCACTGAGATGTCCCTTGATCAGCTGCTGCCATGGGGTGTACTGGGGCAAAGGGCTCAGGAGCAGTGAGGCATTGCCCTCCACTTGCTCCTGAAAGAGGCAGCGAGCCGTCCACCCCACTACTTCAGGCATCGCTGGGGTCCTGTGCCTGCTGTGTGCACCAGGCCCTGTGCCAAGGGTGCCTTTCCAGTCTTTGGTGCCATGTAGAGGAGCAGGCCCTGTCCCTATACTGCCTGTGTTGGTGGGTGTCCTTAGCTCCTCGTTGGGGCAGGAGGCATCCCCCTGCCATGCACTGCCACGTGCACCGACAGGTGCTGGTGGAGAGGGACCTGCTGCCCTGCGAGCGTAAGCCAGCCGTGCTGGTGAAGATTGCCCCTGACCTCACTGCACAGGACAAGCAGGACATCGCCAGCGTTGTCTGTGAGGTGAGAAGGCAGGAAGGGGAGGCCACCAGAGGCAGGACTGTGGTGGTCCTGGCAAGTCACCTCTCTGAAGGACAGGTACACCTGCAGCTCTCTTGCTGCTGTAGGGATGGTGTCCTGGGTAAGTCAGAGTCTGTGCGGGCCCATGTGTGTCACCCAGGCATTGTGTGACACAGACAGTCCAGGCAGTGAGGGGTAGCTTTGTCCCCAGGCATGTTTCTGGGTTGTGTGCTGGGTGGTCCTGACCTGGTGGGAGGGGAGGGGAGGGCTGTTTGCAGAAGCTGTGTCCTCACACTACTGCCCCTGCAGCTAGGTGTGGATGGGCTGATAGTCAGCAATACCACTGTGAGCCGCCCCAGCGGCCTCCGGAGCAGGCAGCGCATGGAGCCTGGGGGCCTCAGTGGGAAGCCCCTACGGGAGCTCTCCACACAGATCATCAGGGAGATGTACGCTCTCACTCAAGGTGATGGGAGAACAGGGCTTGGGGGCACATGCCAGTGTTGCCTGTGCCATCCTGACCCTGTGCCTGCCCACAGGCCGGGTGCCCATTATTGGTGTGGGTGGGGTGAGCAATGGGCAGGATGCCCTGGAGAAGATCCGTGCCGGAGCCTCGCTTGTGCAGCTGTACACAGCACTTGTGTACCACGGGCCGCCAGTGGTGGGGACAGTGAAGCGGGAACTGGAGGAGCTGCTGAGGTGCGTGGAGGCCAGGCATGTCCCCAGAGACCCCCTGGGCCTAGGGGAGCTCTGGACAGCTGTATGCTGGTGCCCAAGCAGTGGCACTGTGGGGCTGAGCCACAGTACCAGCCCAGTGCCACCACACGCTGTCCCTGGTTAGGGAGCAGGGCTTCAAGAACGTCATGGAGGCCGTTGGAGCAGATCACCGGTGCGGACATGCTGCAGAATGAAGGTCTAGCTGGGAGGAGCCATGGCCAGGCAGAGATGGGTCTGACAATTCCAGAGCTGGGCGGGCTGGGACTGAGACGAGGTCCTGGTTCCAGCCCCTGGGACAGTCTGATGAAGCAGGGGCTGCACTGGTGGGGAGCAGGGGATGCGGCCTTCACAACAGTGCTGCTTTTCAGGGCTGTGTTTTGGCTTCCCTGTGGACAGCACAACTGAGTGTCAATAAACATTTGGCTTACCTGGTCCTGTGTACTGCTCTGGGGACACCCCAGGGCCTGGAGTGATGCAGCCTAGCTCTCCTCAGCTGAGCAGGATCAGTTCTTTCAGCGTTGCTCCCACTTTTCCTGGTGGGAGAAGCTACTAGGGTAGCTGAGCTCTGGGATGGACTGACAAGTGCACCAGGCCTACCCTGGCAGAGACCTCTGCCCAAGGCTGGGCCCTTGGCAGGGAGGGAAGGTGGTGGTGCTGGGTGCCAGTATGCAGCCATTTGGAGATGGCTGCAGTCATGCCCTGTCAGTTGTGGAAAGGGCCTGATCAAAGGTGCTTCTGTCTGTTGGTTTTGTCTCTGGGACCTCTGGTGCTGACTTTTCTTTCACCCTGAACTCACTGCAGTCAGGCTTTTCTTGAGCAACAGCTCACCTTGCACACAGCATTCCCTCAGCAGCCTCTCACAGTCCACCCTGCAGAGCAGGATTGTGCCACAGTACTTCACCAAGATTATTTACAACAGCTCACCTCACGCTGTGGTGGCCCTCGGCTCATGTCAGGGCCATCGCCTGCCTGCTCCCCGCTTCTGCAGCCCCCTGCACTATCCTCTTCATTTCCTGGATTCTTCCTGGATAGATGACACTTCTCACTGTTCTAACAGGGGTGTGACCTGGTCCATTGGCCGAGGTGTTGATGTGCTTTGGAGAGGGCCTGGGAGATTCTTGCTCTCCCAGTCTGAGGGTGACACAGCACCTTCCTAATGTGCTGGCAAGGTTCACAGATTGGAGCTGCTGAGCCCTGATGCATCCTGTGCTGGACTCCAGCCTTCTGTGTGCTGGCACGAGTCTGGCTGGTGCTGGGCCAGGGATGTCAAGCCCTGCATTGTTTAGAGACACAGAATACCCCATGAGATGGAAAGAAGCTCACAGAGGATGGAAAAGCCACCTTCTGGGGTGTCTGGAACTGGACACACTCTTGAGGCTGAAGGACTGGAATATCTGAGTGGAAGGGGGGCACTGTCAAGACCCCCAGCAGGCCAAGCTGCACTGGCTCCCTCCTCTGCTCTGCTCTTGTGGGAGGCAGACTGTGGGAACAGGCTGATGTACTTTGCAGTCCACCCCTGCTGCTGGCTGGCCACACCTAACTGGCGGCTAGCCAGTGGTTGCTGCTGTGAGTTCCTGTAAGCTGGGGTTGGGCCCTTGACACTGCTGACAACTGTCGGGGTCCCTTCCCCCTGCCATGTAGCCCTGGGAGAGGGGCCCTGAGGGGACAGACATGGGGTTTCCCTGGCCCTGGTCAGCCTCGTTCCCCACTGTTTGTTTTGTGTTCCCTGCGTGGGCAGGGGCCCTCAGGTCCCGTGACTGAGGGAGTTCCTCGGCAGAGCCCCAGCCATGTGGCTGGAGAAATAAACATCTCTGAAACAGCTATCAAGAATCTGTCCATATTTCTTTCTACGGACCTTCTGGTTTAATACATCGTGTTACAGTATCCGCACTGTAACAGACAACCTGCACCCCAAGGGCCAGGGGCTGCTGGGACACGGGGCTGCAGCCTGCTGCATGGGAAGAGGTGGCTACTGGTTGGAAGCCAGCTTGGCTGCAGTCCCTCAGAGCCTGTCCCTGGCATGAGACATGTACCCCTCAGCTAGCCAGGCTGGCACTGCCCAGGTCACTGGCACCCCAGCTCTGGATGGTGTGCCTTGTCTGTGGGCAGAGCCAGGCACAGAATGGGATGGGACCTGCCTCCTGTGCCCCAGCCTGCAGTGGGGCGGCCACCTGTGTTCTGCAGGGACCATGGTAGGTGTAGGCACAGGGCAGGTTTACCAGGGGCCGAGGCTGGTCTGCTCTCTGTGAGCCTTAGCTGGTGTCACAGTGCCAGGGTACCAGTATCTGCAGCCAGCTCCCTCTCCCATATTTGTAGCTGCAAAATCTGAGAAACTCTTGGCACGCTGGCTTCCTGTCAGGGTTTGGCAGCTTCCTTGGAGCCTCTGCCACGCTGGCACTAAGCAAGGTGTGGCTTTTTGTGCTCTTCCTGCTGGGAATTGTGCTGGCTGCAGGCACCAGGGTCAGGAGATCTGGAGCTCATGGGCTGCACTGGCGCAAAGGAAGTGGTAATAAAAGGGATGAGGAGGAAGCCCCTAGCAGGAATGACCTGTAGGAGGAGGCTGCTTTGAGCATGGGGTGAGCAACACCAATATGTCCCTGGATGTGCTCAGTGCTGTGTCCGTCCTTCTTGCCCGGCTGAGGACCTGGCCCTGCAGAGGGCCACGGCAGGACCACTGTTGGGCCTGGAAGCACCCAGGTCCCAACACTGCAGCCTTGACCTCTGTAGCATCAGGGTCCAGGTCTGACTCACGGCTGTCTGATGGGCAGCCCCGGGTCACGGAGTTGCCCCTTTTTCCTACCGGGACAGGGCATGAGCCCGGCCAGGGCCCCGGGTCCTGGTGGAGCCCACAGCTGAGAGCAAAGAGTAGGAGTTCTATGCTGAGGCTGCCCTCTCCTTCCTGCAGAGCTATCGATCGCTGGCCTGGCCTGGAGTGTGCTGGGGACTGCAGCTGCCACTGGTACCTTCCAGGGCAAGGGGGGGAGCACTGGGGCTTGGACAGAGCTGGGAGGGGGTTTGGCAGGGAGCAGGCAGGAGGCAGGGAAGACACAACTAGGGAGGGACCTAGTGGAGGTGGGAGCATGTCCTGGCTCTGGGCCAGTTGAGCATTCTCTGCCTGGAGAGCGGAGGTGTGCAAAGCCTGTGGAGATTGAACATGGCCACGTGGAGCACCTGGTCGGGTACCACTGTGACCCGTACTACCAGCTGCGCAGCTCTGGTGATGGTGAGGTACACAGCATGGGCACAGCACCTAGGGATGGGGCTTCTGCCCAGTTCTAGAGAATGTGTGGGGCTGCCCCAATACTAGGTGATCCATCCTCACACTCCACCCCACTTCATCGGGGGTATGAATAGCTACTCCTGTTCATCTAAGCCCCGCGGAGGTACAAGCAGGGCAGTGGTGCTGACTCTGGTTTCCCTCCAAAGGGACATACAAATGTGATGAGAGTCAGGTATGGGTGAGCCCTGAGGCTGTTAAGGATGTGCCTGTCTGTGAGCCAGGTGAGAGAAGACTGCAGTGGCTGGGGGCTGTGGGCAGTCTGGGCAGCTGAAGGGCTGCAGGGACTGCTCACAACCTCCATCTTCAGTGCTGCTCCCTGGGGCTGCTGAGCACCAGGAGGTATCTGGCGCCTGCTGGGTTCAGGGGGCTCACCTGGGCCTTCCCCTGCCCTATGTAGTGTGTGGGAAGCCGAAGAACCACCCCCCCAGGCAGTGCATCACTGGGGTCATGCTGGCTCCGAAGGGCAGCTTCCCTTGGCAGGGCTGGATGGTGACCCGCCACAACCTGACCGTGAGGGCCACACTCATCGGTGACCAGTGGCTGCTGAACACAGGCAGGAACGTGTACCTGAACATCCACAGTGAGAATGCCACGCTGGAAGAGATTGCCCCTACACTGCAGCTGTTCCTGGGCAGCCGGGAGCAGCCCAACTTGGGCATTTGAGCGTGTTGTGCTGCACCCCAGCTACCCACAGGCTGTGGACCTGGCCTTGCTGAAGCTGAAGCAGAAGCAGAAGGTGCTTCTTGGCGAGGAGGTGAAGCGCATCTGCCTGGCCCAGAAGGGCTATGTGCACCCAGGACAGGTGGGCTACATCTCAAGCTGGGGCTGCAGTGCCACCTTTGGCTTTCCCGACAGGCTGAAGTACGTGATGCTGCTAGTGGCCGAGAGTGAGCAGTGCTGGGAATACTACAGTGCGCAGTATGTGTCCTACTGGGTCCAGCCCATCCTTGGCAATGACACCTTCTGCGTGGGCATGAGTGAGCTGCGGGAGGACCCCTGCTACGGGGATGCAGGCGGAGCCTTTGCCGTGCAGGATCCCGATGACGACACCTGGTACGCAGGCGGCATCGTCAGCTATGACAAGACCTGCACAGCTGCAAAGTACGGCGTGGACGTGAAGCATGTCCTGGCCTGGGTGAAGGAGACAGTGGCAGCTGGCTGAGGCAGAACCATGAGGGAATAAAACTGTTGCGCGCCAGGCTGCAGGGTGTGTGCGTGTGTGCGCGTCTGTCTGTCTGTCCGTCCGTCCGTGCAGGGTCTCTGTGCCCGTCGCTGCACGGGCCCATCTACCGGGGATGAGCGTGTGGTCGCCTGCAGGGCTTTCGGCGGGCGTTGGCCGGAGGGTCCGGGGCCGCACGGGCTCTGAGGGACTCTCGGTCCCCGCACGGGCTCTGAGGG
>NW_024581213.1:0-16583 GCF_017639235.1 Corvus kubaryi
GCTCTGAGGGACTCTCGGTCCCCGCACGGGCTCTGAGGGACTCTCGGGCCCCGCACGGGCTCTGAGGGACTCTCGGCCCCGCACGGTGTGGGCCGTTCGCGGGACACTCTCCCCGTGGGCGTCTCCGCGCGTCCCCTCGGTCCGTAACCCCGCCCCGCGCCCACGTGACCCTGCGGAGGGTGCGTACGCCGGAAGTCCCCCCGGACAGGAAGCGCGTCTTGTCCAGCGCTGCTGGGACTCTATGGTGGCGGCTCTCCCATAGGCTCTGGCCGCTGTGTCTATGGTGCACTTGGCTAGAGGGGCTCCTCCCGCCGAGCACTGTGGGGCGGCTATGGCGGCGCTCCGCGAGCCGGGTTACCGTCGCTAAGGGAACTGCGGGGCCCGCGCGGCGCTGCGGCCGCGATGGCTGCGGCGAGCGAGGATTCGCTGCATCGGCTGTCGGGGACGAGCCTGAGCGGCGAGGCGGGCGGGCTGGTACTGCGGACGCGTGGCGCTGAGCAGCACGTCTTTAAGGCACCGGCCCCGCGCGTCTCCCTGCTGGGGCTGGACGTGCTGGCGGCGCAGAAGCGGCGGGAGCGCCAGGAGGAGGCGGCCGGGGGGAAACGATCCCGTGTCGCATCCTATAAGGACTGGGAAGAGGGTCGTGACGAGGCGGGCAGCGCCGAGGACGAGGAAGAGGACGAGGCCGACCGGAGCGACCGCAGAGCTCGCAGGAACAGGTGGGGTTTGCGGGGGGGTTCCTGGTGCCGGCGCTGGCCGCGTCCGGCCGGGGAGGGAGCGCAGGGTGAGCGCAGTCGGTGACAGGCGGGGCCGCAGCCTCCGGTGTGGAGCGTGTGGGGGACTGCGGGGCACTATGGCAGAGGCTGGAACTGGAGTTGTAAGAGACCAGCCGAACGGCAGCTGTTGCTCGGCACTTCTGAACATTTCTTCTCTCTGCTCTGCCTGCACAGACATTACCGCTCTGTCCACGTGGAGACACCTTCCTACACAGGGGGTGTCAGCGAGGAGTTCTGGGAACGCAGCCGGCAGCGGGAGAGGGAGCGTCGGGAACATGGAGTCTTTGCCTCCTCTAAGGAGGAGAAGGAACGAAAGAAGGAACGCAGTAGGGATCGGGACCACGATCGTAAACGAGACCGTGGTAATTGCTCAGAGACCTTTGTGATGCTTCTTGGTTTGGTTCTGGGCTTGTCCTTTGGCCTGTTTGTAGTCTTTATTAATGTTTGTGGTGATTTCTGCAGCAGGCTTGGGAAGCCTGTTTGTGCAGTAGGCACCTGATCCTATTTTCTTTTTGCAGAGGAGCGGGACAGGAGTCATCACAGCAGATCAGAGAGGGATGGCTCCTCAGAACGGAGTGGCAGGAGGAGTGAACCTGAAAGCCCCCGACATCGGCCCAAAGGTGAGAGTAGGACCCGGTAGAGCTCTTGTGTGAGGCCTAACAGGGAGGGGCTTGGAGATTTTTTATGCTTCCTGCTATTTTTGCAGGACAGGGGTGGTAGAAAAGCCTGTACCTTTTAATGTTTGTGGTTCAGGCAAGCATAAACTCCCAGCTCGACCTGGGTGTGGGAGCAATGTACCAGCTCTGTGCGTCTGAAAATCTGGCAGCTCTCTGCACGATAGGGTCTGTTCTGGGTCTGTGTGGTGGAAATGTGATCCTTTGGAAATTCCTTGGAATCACTGGGTCAGCCCCTTCTCTTAGAGGGAGGACCAGTGGGTACCCTCTCTCCATGCTCCTTTCTTAGAAGGTGTTAGGTGGCTCCAGGGCCACTGTTTGAACAACAGGTATCAAACCCCATCTCTTCTGGCAGATGCAGCCACACCATCCCGCTCCAGCTGGGAGGAAGATGATGGTGGCTACAGCAATGCCCGTCGCTCGCAGTGGGAATCTCCATCTCCTGCACCTTCCTATCGAGACTCAGAGCATAGCCACCGAGTGTCATCACTGCGGGACACGGACCGACGGGAGCGGGACAGGTACCAGTGTCTGAGGCTGTCCTGTGAGCTGCAGAAAGGGGACTGTGTGCATATGAGAAGTGCCTGGCTGTGGGCACCAGTTCCTCCCATCTGCTTTGTTTTCAGGTCTGTGAGGAGCCGGTACTCTGATAAGACGCCATTGCCCACCCCATCGTACAAATACAATGAATGGGCTGATGACCGGAGGCACCTGGGGGCCACGCCACGCCTGTCCCGAGGGAAAGGTGAGGAATCTGGGCTGAGCTGCCCAGGGTGGGCAGTGTGGAATCCCCTTTCCTGTGGCACAGAGTTGGGGTTTCCTTGGGAACATTCTGGACCATCTGGCTCACCCCAGGGCGACGCACGGAAGGGGAGGAGGGCATCGCCTTTGAGACGGAGGAGGAGCGGCAGCAGTGGGAGGATGACCAGCGGGTGAGAGTCTGGTGCAGGCCAGGGCCTTGGGGCCACCAGGCTGTGGGGAATTGACAGTGCTCAGTGCTGCACCTCTCCCTTCCCAGCAAGCTGACCGAGACTGGTACATGATGGATGAGGGCTATGATGAGTTTCACAACCCTTTGGCTTACTCCTCTGAGGAGTATGTGAAGAAGCGTGAGCAGCACTTGCACAAGCAGAGGCAGAAGCGGATCTCAGCACAGCGGCGGCAGATCAATGAGGTAGGGCCAGGACACAGGGTTGGCTGCCCTTGAAAGATCCACTTGTTGAGTCCTTCCTCTCAGGTGGAGAAGGACACTCTCGGGCCAGGCTGAAGGAGTGCTCACAGGGAAATTGTGGTTGAGTTCTCCTGGCAAATCCAGCCCTGAAACTCCTGCATGGGCAGAATTCCCAGTTGGAGTGGCTGGTGGATTGCAGTGTCCAGGGCAGCAGGAGTGCTGAGGACCATGCTCCTGCTGTTCTGAGTGCAAGATACATTACTGGGGTTGTCTGCTGTTGGCCCAATGGATGCTGGGGGCAGCTGCTCTCTTTACATGAGCAGGACTGTGTCCAGGCTTCCTGATGTATTCTGAGTGCCTTGCAGGCAATATCTATCATGCATTTCCTTGGAGGCAGTCCTGTTCCTTCACATGGGCAGTTTCCTGTACTCTTCTGCTTCCAATTACTGTTCCTTCCCTTGTGCTTACTTTCAAGCTCACTGGATTTGAACCATCCTGTTACCAGTGCAGAGCCCAGGCCCATGCTTGGTGTTCTGGTGTGATCTCTGGGGCTTTCTGTGTTTCTGATGTGTTGTTTCCTGCAGGATAATGAGCGCTGGGAGACAAATCGCATGCTGACCAGTGGTGTGGTCCATCGAATTGAAGTGGACGAAGATTTTGAGGAGGATAACTCTGCTAAAGTGCATTTGTTGGTGCACAATCTAGTGCCCCCCTTCCTAGATGGAAGGATTGTCTTCACCAAGCAGGTAGAGACTGTGGCTGAAGGCACTGATGGCAGAGAGCCCCATACACGTGAGGCCTTTTTAGTAAAGCAGTGCCTTTTCCCTCCAGCCAGAGCCAGTCATCCCTGTGAAGGATGCCACCTCGGATTTGGCCATCATAGCTCGGAAAGGCAGCCAGTTGGTGCGCAAGCACAGGGAGCAAAAGGAGCGTAAGAGGGTATGCTGCAGCCCTTTGGCTTACTGCCCACTGTACATGTTACATAGTTCCTCACAGCCTTGTTTGGACTCTGCAGCATTCAGCAGGCTTTGGCAGCAGTGATGATAAGGAGTTCATATTTTTGTGACTTGGGACATCTGAGAGCCCAGCTTACTACATTGCTTCATAGCAGCTGCTGTGATGTCATTTTCTTGGGCACTGCCTGGGACATGAATCACTGTGTACTTGGACATACAGATTATGGGAGAAGGGAGCAGATGGAAGAATGCCAGGTAGCTTGGGGACAGTCAGCAGGCAGCAGTATGGCAGCAGGATGTACCTTGTCATGTCTGAGCAGAAGAGTTGTGAGGAGGAGGAGTATGGGGTAAGATTAGTTTTTGGGGGTATTTTCTAGGGACTTTCTCTAAAGCTCACATAATAGCTGTGGGGAAAGTACAGATGTGTTCCTTGTACACTGAAACTGGGCTGGATTTGAGCTACTTATACTGTGAGTGGAATGGTGCTGGTAGCTAAACTGATAGCAGAGGTGGGAGGGAAGCCTGTGAGCACCTGGCAAAGGCAGGAAGATTATCTCTGGTTCACATCTGTGTAGGTTTAAGTTCAAATCTAATAGAAGGGCCAGCAGCTAGAACTATTGTCTTAGGAGGCAGTTTGTAATCCTGTGCCTGGAGTCTCTGTATCCATCCTGGTGTCTTAAGCTCTGCTCCAGTTCATTTGGAAGAGGGGAACCTGATGTAGGAGTGGAGTGTACATTCTGCTTTGGGGAATTGTGGGACTAATATCCTTTTCCTAGTCTTATGAGTAGGATAGGAAGAATTTTGTCAGTGCTTGCTGTGGCAAAGTTGTGCTGTTCTCTCTCCTTCCAGGCTCAGCACAAGCACTGGGAGCTGGCAGGCACCAAACTGGGAGACATTATGGGGATCAAGAAAGAGGAGGAGAAGGATGAGATGGTGACAGAAGATGGAAAAGTGGATTACAAGTAGGGGCTTGCTCTGAATTACTTTGCTCAGCTGGTAATGGGGGCTATGGGCATAGCGAAGTGTGTGGAGAGGCAGTTTCAGGACTTGTGGTGTTTCCTTAGAACTGAGCAGAAGTTTGCTGAACACATGAAAGAAAAAAGTGAAGCCAGCAGTGAGTTTGCCAAGAAGAAATCAATCCTGGAGCAGAGACAATACCTGCCCATCTTTGCTGTACAGCAGGAACTGCTCTCCATCCTCAGGTATGGCTGCCACGGCATCTCCAGGGCATTGGCCTATGTTTGGGAACTCAGTTGAGGAATTGCAGAATCATGACTGCTGGGAAGCTGTACTCTCAGGAAACAAACCCACTACTTTGTTTGCTCAGCTCTCCCACCTGAGTAGGATGATGCTTAGCTAGAGAACACAAAAGCCCTTCTTTGAAGGTGTATGAAGAAATACTTCTTCCTTTTCCTCAGAGACAACAGCATTGTGATCGTGGTGGGGGAGACGGGGAGCGGGAAGACAACTCAGCTGACGCAGTATCTCCATGAGGATGGCTACACTGATTACGGCATGATCGGCTGCACACAGCCCCGCAGAGTGGCTGCCATGTCTGTGGCCAAGCGAGTCAGTGAGGAGATGGGCGTGCGTCTGGGGGAGGAGGTGAGTTTGGTAGGGAGTGCAGGGGTGCCACCCAATGACAGTGAGTGCATGGGACTGTTGGAAGACTTCCTGGTATCTCTGCCCTCCTAGGTAGGCTATGCCATCCGCTTTGAGGACTGCACATCTGAGAACACAGTGATCAAGTACATGACAGATGGGATCCTGCTCCGAGAGTCACTGCGGGAGGCTGACTTGGACAACTACAGTGCTATCATCATGGATGAGGCACATGAGCGCTCACTCAACACTGATGTGCTGTTCGGGCTGCTTCGGGAGGTGTGTGTGATCCTGGGCTAGAGGACAGCAGGATGGGGCACATGAACTGGGACAGCCCTTCTCTGCCAGGACTAGGAGAGAGAAGCAGAGCTGCCACATCTCTGTCTGCACTTGACTGCTCCAGCATCCTGGTCCCTGGTTCTGGGGGGTTAAGTCTCCTGTAGTGCTACCAGAGTCTTGCTGGCTGAATGTCAGAACTACTGATACAGAGGGCTTTGCTGGCTTAAGGTTTCCTGCACCTTAAGTTTTCCTGCAGGCCTTCTTAATGGTGCTGGCCATACAGCATCAGTGTTCGCTGGCACGCACAGCCAGTGCCTCTGGAGTACAGCAGAAGCTCTGTCCTGTGCCATTGTCTCAGTATGAATGAAAACAGCCCACAGCCATGCATGAATGCCCCTTCCATACTGCTCCTTTCATCTGCTTTCTAGGTGGTCGCCCGCCGCTCGGATCTGAAGCTTGTTGTCACTTCAGCCACCATGGATGCAGATAAGTTTGCCTCCTTCTTCGGGAATGTTCCCATTTTCCACATTCCTGGGCGCACTTTCCCTGTGGATATTCTTTTCAGCAAGGTATAGTCAAGCTTGTGGATTGAAATTCTGTTGGCAGGAGGGGGTTGTGTAGTAGGTGTGCTGCACTCTGAGGGGGACACACAGGACAGGGTAGGAGTGGCTGTGGTGTGCTACAGGACAGGACACAGGACAAGGCATTACAAATCGTTGTTCAAGAATCATTTTAAGATAAGGCAGGTAAAGATATTGGTCCAGATTAACCTGGGCTGTACCGTTCAGACCCCACAGGAGGATTATGTGGAGGCTGCAGTGAAACAAGCCTTGCAGGTCCACTTGTCTGGTGCTCCTGGAGACATCCTCGTCTTCATGCCTGGCCAGGAGGATATCGAGGTGAGTTGGAAGGGCAGGCACTGTCCTATCCCCTTGTTGTTTCAGTCTAATGTTTTCACCCCTCTTTGTTTCTAGGTGACCTCAGAGCAAATTGTGGAGCACCTTGAGGAGCTGGAGAAGGCGCCTGCTCTTGCTGTACTGCCAATCTACTCTCAGCTGCCCTCGGACTTGCAGGCCAAAATCTTCCAGAAGGTGCTGATGTGTGCTTTGTGATTAGGGTGGGGACAGGGAAAACTGGAGCAGGAGGCAGTGCAGAGCAGAGTGAGAAGTGCAGATATACCTCTGTATTGCATGTGGAGGGTGAGAGAAAGCATGTACCCCACTCCACTTCCCAAGAGTCATCCCTGTCCCTCTGCTGCTCTGCGCTCCTCCACAGTGGAGCAGAGCCATGCCCAGGGGTGTGACTGATGTGTAGTGTGCTTGCAGGCTCCTGATGGGGTCAGGAAGTGCATCGTTGCCACTAACATTGCAGAGACATCACTGACAGTGGATGGTATCATGTTTGTCATAGACTCTGGCTACTGCAAGTTGAAGGTGAGCCTGGGTTTCCTGTGCTTTGTGTCTGCTTTCTGGGGTAGGTTTAGGGAGTTCTGAGGTCATGATCCAGCCTTCCTCTTACTTCTGTCTGATCTTCTTGTGTCCTGAAGGTTTTCAACCCCCGTATAGGCATGGATGCACTGCAGATCTACCCCATCAGTCAGGCCAATGCCAATCAGAGGGCCGGCCGAGCTGGCCGGACAGGGCCAGGCCACTGCTTCAGGTAGGCACATCACTGGTGTTCCTGTTCCTGTTGTAGCCTCAGCTTGGCATCAGGTTATGTATATTTTTTTCTCACTGGAGCTGTTCATTATCTTGAACTTTGGGGGGATGTGGGCAGTAGGCAGGCCTGAAGGCTGCCTTTGGACCCAGTGCTTCTGCAGAGAAAAGGATGTGCTCCACTTTCTTCCTGTGCCCATCTTCACTGGTGGCTCGTCTGCCCTGGATGCCATCAGGATAAGAGCCAAGTCAAAAGCCTTTCCCAGGCTATGCTGTGAGACCAGGGAAGGGCTGTGCTTGGTCATGTGCTGTGCTGCAGCCCAGACACCCCATTGTGCTGGGGACACCCCACTTTGGCTGGGGTAGAAGTGCCTCCCCAGGTCCTGCTGCTGGGTGCAGGGTTGCTGCCCTGTACCATGCTGGGCTGGGCTGGGCAGAGGCTGGCAAGTCTGCAAGGAACACAGTGGCAGGAACAGGAGGAGCATGCTCTTGGCATCTCTTCCCAGGCTCTACACCCAGAGTGCCTACAAGAATGAGCTGCTGACGACCACGGTGCCTGAGATCCAGCGCACCAACCTTGCCAATGTAGTGCTCTTGCTCAAGTCCCTGGGTGTGCAGGACCTGCTGCAGTTCCACTTCATGGATCCACCCCCCGAGGACAATATGCTGAACTCCATGTACCAGCTGTGGATCCTGGGGGCCCTGGATAACACAGGTATTGGCTGCTGGGGTAAGTTGCCAGCCCATGGAACTGGGGCCTGCCCAGCTGCTGATCAGTGATTGCTGTTCTGTTCCTACAGGTGGTCTGACCTCTACAGGACGTCTCATGGTGGAGTTCCCACTGGACCCTGCACTGTCCAAAATGCTCATTGTCTCCTGTGACATGGGTTGCAGCTCTGAGATCTTGCTCGTTGTCTCCATGTTGTCTGTTCCTGCCATCTTTTACCGGCCTAAGGTACAAGATGCTCCTGTTCCAGCAGCTCAGGGCCCTTCCCTGCCCTTTGACTAACCTGTGTCCTTTGCTTACCCTTCAGGGCCGAGAGGAGGAGAGTGACCAAGTGCGGGAGAAATTTGCTGTTCCAGAGAGCGATCACTTGACTTACCTGAATGTTTACCTGCAGTGGAAGAACAACAGCTATTCTACCCTGTGGTGCAATCAGCACTTCATCCATGCCAAGGCCATGCGGAAGGTGAGGCTGTGGTCATGAAGCCGGGGGAGAGAGCCTTATGCAGAAGAGGGATCTGACCAGCACACACCTTTGCAGGTGCGGGAGGTGCGTGCCCAGCTCAAGGACATTATGGTGCAGCAGCGAATGAGCCTGGCATCCTGTGGTACAGACTGGGATGTTGTCAGGAAGTGCATCTGTGCTGCGTATTTCCATCAGGCTGCAAAGCTGAAGGTGAGAGGTGTCTGAGCTGCCTGGGGGCTGCAAGGCCCTGCCTGGCAACAGGTTGACTAAGCAAACTTGTCTTTGCAGGGTATTGGGGAGTATGTGAACATCCGCACAGGCATGCCCTGCCACCTACACCCCACAAGCTCTCTGTTTGGTATGGGCTACACACCAGACTACATTGTGTACCATGAATTGGTTATGACTACCAAGGTGAGCTTGAGCTGAGGACTAGCAGGAAGGGTGGTGAGTGCTCCAAGGGAGATGGGAGGACTTTGCTGTGAGGCTGAGATCTGAGTGGCAGATCTCAGCCTTTCCCATCTATACCAACTAGGCATGTCTGTGTCATCTGTTTGTCCCTTCCCCCATTATTTTTCTCTGGCCTCTGTGGGATATGTTTGATCCTCCTTGTGGTCTCACCAAATCCAACCCATAGCAGCTTCTGAGGCCAGGAGGAGTTGTCTGGAAGGGATATAGTCCCAGCCTGAGAAGTGCTGTCAGCAAGTGGGGGAGGAAGGGAGCTGCTATGGCTCTAGGAATGGCGCCCAGGCCCCAAGGGTGCCATCCTGCTATCCTGATCTTTCTGTCCCTGCAGGAATACATGCAGTGTGTCACTGCTGTGGATGGAGAGTGGCTGGCAGAGCTGGGCCCCATGTTCTACAGTATCAAACATGCTGGCAAGTCACGCCAGGTAAGTATTCTGTCCTGGATGAGCTGGCAAACAGCAGGCCCTCTGCATGTCCGTTCTGCTGCTGTATGTGTGTGTTCTGACATGGAGGGAGCAAGCTTGTGGGCCTGCAGGGAGTTTGCTGCTGCCATTCCTCTCCTGTCCCTGACCTGCTGCTGCCTTGCTCCAGGAGAACCGCCGCCGTGCCAAGGAGGAAGTGTCTGCCATGGAGGAGGAAATGGCTTTAGCAGAGGAACAGTTGCGTGCCCGTCGGGAGGAGCAGGAGCGCCGAAACCCACTGGGCAGTGCAAGGTGGGTGATAGCCCTGCCTGCCCATGGCTTGCCTGTGTGGAGTATCTCAGCTTCCCTGTGGGAGTTCTGGTGCAGGAAAAGGTTGCATTTGCCATTAATCACCCTTGTCCTCTTTGACAGATCTACAAAAATCTATACCCCTGGGCGAAAGGAGCAGGGGGAGCCCCTGACACCACGACGCACCCCAGCCCGCTTTGGTCTCTAAGAACACACGACCTGTTGCTTTGAGACTTAAGGTAGTGCGCAGTTGCCCTGATCAATGTATTCTGAGGTCTCTACAGCTTGTGGCCCTGGAAGGCTTTGGTGCTTGGCACTAATTTTGCTACAGAACAGAAAGAATTTTATTTGTGTAAAGGTTGTCAGTCTAATCCTTGCTTTGTCTTGCGCCGCTTCTTGTCCTGGAGGTGGGTGTTGGGTGGAGGTAGCGCTGCAGAATCATGCAGGGCTGGTGCTGTTAGGTTGTTGCCCTGTAGAGCCTGGAACAGGGCAGAAAATTAAAGTGACCTGCGGGGGCAGATACAGCCTGTCCCTGTTTCAAGCCTGGCCCATACTCCTGCAAAGGCAGTTCTCCCACAGCCCATGCCCTGGACAGGCAGCTGGTGCCCAGCTGTCCCTGCACACCTGGGACCATCAGCCCAGCCCTGTTTCAGGCCAGGCTGTGCCAGGAATTCTGCTCACTTTTTCAGCTGCTCACACTTGTGGGGCTGCTCAGGTGCTCTGAACATTAGGTACGGGTTCTCCTCCTGCATCTCCTCCTGCCCAGTGTGTCTTGAATGCCTGTTTGTATCTTGCATCTGCACTGTCAGCTTGCTGAGCTCTTCCTTAAGGAATGCCAGCTCCACCTTGCAGACAACCAGCTCCTCTTCTCGCAGAGCCAGAGTTCGCTCACTGTCCAGGTGTAGCTGCTGCCAGTGTTGGGCTAGGCTGCTCAGCTCCTGCAGCCTCTCCTGGAGGGAGTCGGTCTGCCCATGGCACAGTGAGAGACACAGGCTGAGCACAGACTCCTGGTTTTTCACAGGAAGACTTGAGACATCCTTACCTCCTGTTTGCTCTGCTCCTTGAAGCTCTGCATCTTCCTCAGCTCTCGATGAAGCTGCTGCCTGTGTGTCATGTAGGCTGCAATCTTTTCTGCCTGCTTGGTGCTCTCTTGACGGGCTTCGGCCAGCTCTGCCTGGAGGTTGTCTATGTCCTGCACCTGCCAGCAAAGCTGTGGGGCAGGGAGGGTAGTTGGCCATGGCTGAGCCTCTCCTGGAGAGGTGTCTGGCACTGAGGCTGCATCCCTGTTCTGTCCTGCCTTGCCCTCACCTGTTGCTGCAGCTCTGCCACTTTTCGGTGCAGACCTTGGATGGCCTCATTGGCTCTGCTCAGCTGCTGCAGACTCTGCTGTTCCTGGGGCTGGGTGGCTCCCAGCTGCTCCTGCAGCCAGGCTGGGCTGTGCTGCGGGCCTTGACTCTGCTCCTGTGTCCCCAGCTGCAGAGAAGTGCATTGGTGGGTTGGCCTTCTGCTGCGTGTCCCTGAGCACAGGCACAGCTGCCCTCTGTCCTGTCTGCAGGACACTCAGGGCTGGCCAGTGCCCGGCTGCGTGAGGTGGTGGGGGCAGGCTGGCATTGCTGCCTCCTACCCTGTCCCAGGGCTTCTGGGGGAAGTGGAGCAGGGGTCAGCCCTGCAGCATGGTTGTCATGGCTCCTGTGCCCCCCTGTCTGCTTGCCCTAGGCTTGGTGCAGTGGATGGGAGGCTGCTGGCTGCTGACCTTGAGCAGCTCTCTGTGCTCCTCTGGGATATCGTGACTGGTGTCAAAATGGCTCTGGGCAGCCAGGTAGGAGGTGATCTCTGTCTGCACCGCCTGGTCCTTCAGGTGGAGGGGTGCATCACTGACCTGTGAGTACCCAGCAAGGGTCTGGAATCACCCTGTGCCCCTGCTGTGTAGAGCTGAGGCTACAGAAGGAGCCTTCTTGGAACAACCCATGGACAATGGGCTGTTGGGGAGGGCCTGTGACAGAGGAGTCTGGCCTGCACCAGGTGGGAGGCAGGAAGGCTGCTGGCTCCTGGCCCTCTCCTTTCTGTACAGTCTCCACAGTGCCCTCCCTGTTGTGGCAGTATCTGCTGGACACCCAGCAGCCCTGGAAAGCCATCCCTGTTGTCCCTGACCAGTGACAGAGCACAGGCACAGGGAGAGCGGTGATCCCAGCTCATTGGTGAGGCTGTGGGCTGCAGCAGTGCCACCAGCCCTGGGACGGTGCCCAGGGTGTCAGTGGGGCTGTTGGGATCTGCATTCTTCCAGCTCTGCTCAGCTAGGTGGACTGGGCTGTAGTCAGGCTTGCCTTGTGGCTAGGCTGCTCTGTACAGGTGGTGTTAGAGCCATGTGTGACTGGCAGGATGTCCTCTACCCTCCCCTGGGGGGTCACCAGGCTTGCACAGGCTGTGGGGCAGGCATGGTGCCTAGTCTGTGGTGGAGTGGCAGTGGGGAACACACGCAGCTTGGTCTATGGCTGTTGTGCCCAGCACTTGTACCTTGCCCATCAGTGCCTGGAACTGCTGCATCAGAATGACCAAGTCCTGCTGCTCCTGCTCCACTGCACACTCCTGCTCCTGCAGCTGGACCAGTCGTTTGTGGTTTGTGCCCCTGCAGAAGTCCAGGTCCAGCTGCAATGCCTGTATTGTGGCCAGCACCTGAGTTGGGTCCAGATCTTGCTGCTGTGTGTCCTGGCATGCTCTGGGCTCCCCATATTGTGGCTCCAGCACCAATGGTAATGTGGCTCCAGCACCCTAGGACATGGCATGAGCAGCATCTGTCCAGCTTGCCACTTGCAGCTCCTGTCTGGGTAGGCACTGGGGCTGGACAGTGCTGGCAGTCCTAGTTTTGTGCAGAGCAGCAATGGACTGTGCTGCCAATGGGTGGGTGCAGCCCTTCCCCACCAGGCAGCACTACCCCATGTGTGTGCATGTTCTGACGGTTCCTTTGGTCCCATGAATAGCCAAGCCCCTGACACTGCTGGCCCTCAGCACTGCAGTGAACTGTGGCCACTGTGGGAAATGGTGGCAGTGGGACCAGTGCAGCCACAGCAGGACTGGACACCCTTGAGCCCTCATGCCCTCCCCAGCCCTGGGGAAGAGGTGTCTGGTGGTGCAGGCTAGAACTGGCTGGGGCCTCCTGTGCCACCTGGCACCAGTCTGTGGCTACACAACCAATGCCTGGGTTGAGCATAGGGTTGGCACTGCTCACCTTGGGCTGCAAGGCCTCTGTCTCCTGCTGAAGCTGCTGGATGGAGCTGGTCAGCTCTGGTGTTGTCTCCTTTGCCCCTGGCAGACCTCTACAGGAACCTTCAGGCTGGCCCTGAAGCGCAGGAACCTTGCCGGATGTGCTGAATTTTGGCCACTCTCTCACTGTTGGAAGGACCATAACCTTTCCCACGGTCCCAGACAACCCTCAGTCCCATGAATGTCACTCAGCCCTGCCTGGGGCAGCCCCACCATCCCATGGTTTTGGCACTGCCACTCCCCATCTGAGGAGCACCCGTTGCCAGCAGGAGAGGCCTAGCCTGGGGCTCCTGGAAAAGCAGGGCAGAGCTGTCTGGGGCTGTGGCCGTCTCCTCAGCAGCACCTGGTCCTACTGCTGCCCACAGTCCTCACCGCAGCCTTCCTGTTCCATGCTCCTCACCATCTTGTGTCCTTGGCATGCCGTGTGACACTACCCCATATGCCACTATGAGGTCACCAGGTCCTGGGCATTGTCCTCAGAACTGGTCCAGGACATGGTGGCACCCTTGTGTCAGGGCAGGGCCTTGCCACCCTCATGCTGCCCCTGCACTGTCCTCAGGCCATACTCAATCTGTGGCCAGCCCCAGGACACACCACTGGCCTGTGGCCAGGGCCAGGTGACAGTGGGGGTGGCAGCGGTGCTATGCTCAGGGCTGTGCCCTGTGGTCCACAACCCACGCAAGGGGCAGGGCTGGGGGGACCCGCTGCAGGGGCACATCCTGACAGGGCCACGGGCCACAGGCCCCTGGGGAGGCTGGGTGTCCAGGGGAGGCTGTGGACAGGGGCGGTTGAGAGTGCATGAGTCCGGTTGTCCCGCCCTGCCTGGGGCCACCCCACAGTGCCCAGGTACTCGGATCGAAGCGGGTCTCTGGGTGCTGATGGTCCCTTGACTGTGGATGCACAGTGATGGTGCAAGCACAGACCTGCTGCTGGCCTGTGCTAGTGACATGGGACTCCCTGGGCTGTGTGTGGTCCCTTGCCAATGCTCAGTGCAGTTTCATAGGAAAGTGTTTTAACTGGAAATTTCCAAGGCCAAACTGGGCCCAGAAGCTGAACACAGATGTACCATAATAGAAATCATCAGTTGCCATGACGACCTGCTCCACCAGCGGGTCACAGTCACAGGTGATGGGAGCAGGCACAGCACCAACAGTCCTGTGAGCAGGGTTGCTGAATCCCCCACTGTCCAGAACACAACTGAATTTGGCCACAATTTCTGCAGTGCAAGGAAATAAAAATTTCCCTGCAGATTTCAGTCTTGTTCAGGCAGCGACAGTCAGAGCACAGAACATCCACAGCACACAGAGCCTTTATGGGACAAAGCCTCGTGCCATGTGTGCTGTGCTGTGCCATGTTGCACGGTGCCACAGGCAATGCTGCTCTGTACCACAGATGTGCCACACTGTGCTGAGCTGCAGGCAGCGCCTGCCTTGAAGGGCTTGACACTGCTCCAGCTCCTTATGAGTATGTGGGGCAGCCTCACAGCCCTGACCCACAGCTGCCTGCCCATACTCAGCTGGTGCTGGGAGGATGGGGAGGTCAAACTGGCCCCTCTGCTGTGTGAGCACAGGGGGAGGGAGTTGTCTCACTTTAATTACTACCGTAATGTTACTCTTTTCAGTGCCACCTTAATTGAAATTAAACAGCTGCCGTGTTCAGGCTAGGACAAAAGTGAATCCTTTCTCATTCCCCTCCAGTTTAATGAAGACTGACATGCTGGGAGAAAACAAAGGCGATCCAGCTGCTGCCTCTTGCTGGCACATGCATCAGCAATTACCGGTGACCCCGTGGGCCAGCAGAGACACCTCAGAGCACCCTGCAGCCCTCAGCCCAAGGCAGCCCAGTCCTGTGTCTTGGAGAGCTCCAGCCCAAAAGGTCTGGCTGGGGGTGTGCAGGCAATGAGGTGCCCACAACATGGGGCATGCCAGCACAGGGTTCTCAGTGCCCAGGTGCTGTGTCCAGGCTTTCATTCCATCTGTTAAGAAGTGTCTGGCCACCAACCGTGGCCCAGCGCGGCCCCTTGGCATCCCTATGCTACCATGGTCCCGCTATCCCTGTGGGCTCAGCCAGCCTCAGCCTCACAATGTTCACAATCACCAGCTAGCCCACAAGGCACCTCACCCTCAGCCAGGGCAGCAATGTCAGCCCAGGAGTCCTCTCCAGCCTTAAGGTTTTTTTCTGTTTTAGGACCAGGAGTTTGCTTCATGCCATTCAGTACTTTAAAATATGCAAAATGAGGTGCTGCTACAAACCTCATTAACACCCGCCTCCAACATCATTAAGATGTTTCCAAGAAAATTAATTGAGAGACTCATTAAAAATAAATTAAGAAAAATGTGTTGCAGAGCGCCTGCTCCGAGCTCGTAAATCACGGCTCAGAGCTCCAGGCCGCTGCACAGGCAATTAACGCCAGCCAATTTGTTTTATCCTGGCTGCGAAAATTAGAAAGCAGACATGGAGATTAGATTAGGCATGTCTGTCAAGCGGAACTTGGAGTGAATATTTTAGGATACAAAATGGAAATCAGAAAAACAAAGCTGGGACTTCATTCAGGAGAGCTAGCGGGCAGAGGGGGTGGGGAGGAAGGAGGTTTGCATATTCTCTATGCCATGGCTGTGTGTCAACGACACCCATCTTGTGATCCTGCCACCACCAGCTCCATCCTCCCCTGCACATCGCCCAGCCTCGGTGGCTGCACAGATGCCAATCACCTCTCTTGGGGAGCATGAGCTCGCAGGGAGAGCGTTCTGAGCTGCTGTGTGTGACACAGCCCAAGCCAACATGTTGCCCGTGTGTGCTGATTACACACTTGAATTAGCAAACACAGTGCATCTGGGTGAGATCACTGTTTGGGCCTCTGTCAGCTTTAGGCTGTTGGTGCCCCTTTGTCCATCTCCAGTACCTTCCATCACAGGAGCTCAAACCACTTTATATTCATGAACCAAACTGGAGGGCCCCTCTGCAAAACAAGTGCTGTGATCCCTGTTTCACACAGAGGAGCCAAATAAGGTCTTGCTTGTACTTACATGAATGCACAAGCAGCTAGTGCAGCAGCTGCTGCACTGGCACATCCCAGTAGTGTGTGAGACACGCTGGTGGGTGCTCATGCAGCCAAACGTCCAGCTGCAGAGCTGGCATGGCCCTTCATGGCAGTGGGAACCTGTGTGCTACCAGTGCTCATGGCGCAGGGGGACCTTGGAGCTCTGGGAAAGGCTACAGAAGGAGCCATGGGCACTGTGTCAGCCTGCACAACTCAAGTGGTGTGCGAGAGGTTTAGTGCAGAGCAAGGGGTAATTTGGTCACACATCAGAATGCAAGAGGCAAGTGGGTACAGAGCAGAAGGCAGCTCTTGGATCAGCAGGCAGAAGTGCACTGTGGTCTGATGTCTGTGAGATGACACAAACCGAACTGAAACTGGAGTTCAGCACACGGAGGAATGGTTACCACTTGGCAGAGCAAGTTGAACACTGTGCATGGGCCATCCATGGCCACTTGGAACCAAGTCTGGAGGGCTCATTTCCAGCCCTGCCTACCAGTCCCTGATCCCAGAGCAGGCACTGATGCTGGTCCTGTGGTGGAACACAACGAGGTCTTCTCTGCCCTGCTGGTGCCCTGAGCCAGGATTCCCCATCTGCTCATGTAGTTCCACCCCTGCCATGGGTAGGGACACCTTCCACTATCCCAGGTTGCTCCAAGCCCCGTCCAACCTGGCCTTGGACACTTCCAGGGATGTGGCAGCCACCGCTTATCTGGGCACCCTGTGCCAGTGGTGGGCGGGCGCTGAGAGGGAATTGAGGTGAAAGGAGCGGGGCTCAGGGGAGGTGGGGGCTGAGAGGGAATTG
>NW_024581214.1:0-16583 GCF_017639235.1 Corvus kubaryi
GCTCTGAGGGACTCTCGGTCCCCGCACGGGCTCTGAGGGACTCTCGGGCCCCGCACGGGCTCTGAGGGACTCTCGGCCCCGCACGGTGTGGGCCGTTCGCGGGACACTCTCCCCGTGGGCGTCTCCGCGCGTCCCCTCGGTCCGTAACCCCGCCCCGCGCCCACGTGACCCTGCGGAGGGTGCGTACGCCGGAAGTCCCCCCGGACAGGAAGCGCGTCTTGTCCAGCGCTGCTGGGACTCTATGGTGGCGGCTCTCCCATAGGCTCTGGCCGCTGTGTCTATGGTGCACTTGTCTAGAGGGGCTCCTCCCGCCGAGCACTGTGGGGCGGCTATGGCGGCGCTCCGCGAGCCGGGTTACCGTCGCTAAGGGAACTGCGGGGCCCGCGCGGCGCTGCGGCCGCGATGGCTGCGGCGAGCGAGGATTCGCTGCATCGGCTGTCGGGGACGAGCCTGAGCGGCGAGGCGGGCGGGCTGGTACTGCGGACGCGTGGCGCTGAGCAGCACGTCTTTAAGGCACCGGCCCCGCGCGTCTCCCTGCTGGGGCTGGACGTGCTGGCGGCGCAGAAGCGGCGGGAGCGCCAGGAGGAGGCGGCCGGGGGGAAACGATCCCGTGTCGCATCCTATAAGGACTGGGAAGAGGGTCGTGACGAGGCGGGCAGCGCCGAGGACGAGGAAGAGGACGAGGCCGACCGGAGCGACCGCAGAGCTCGCAGGAACAGGTGGGGTTTGCGGGGGGGTTCCTGGTGCCGGCGCTGGCCGCGTCCGGCCGGGGAGGGAGCGCAGGGTGAGCGCAGTCGGTGACAGGCGGGGCCGCAGCCTCCGGTGTGGAGCGTGTGGGGGACTGCGGGGCACTATGGCAGAGGCTGGAACTGGAGTTGTAAGAGACCAGCCGAACGGCAGCTGTTGCTCGGCACTTCTGAACATTTCTTCTCTCTGCTCTGCCTGCACAGACATTACCGCTCTGTCCACGTGGAGACACCTTCCTACACAGGGGGTGTCAGCGAGGAGTTCTGGGAACGCAGCCGGCAGCGGGAGAGGGAGCGTCGGGAACATGGAGTCTTTGCCTCCTCTAAGGAGGAGAAGGAACGAAAGAAGGAACGCAGTAGGGATCGGGACCACGATCGTAAACGAGACCGTGGTAATTGCTCAGAGACCTTTGTGATGCTTCTTGGTTTGGTTCTGGGCTTGTCCTTTGGCCTGTTTGTAGTCTTTATTAATGTTTGTGGTGATTTCTGCAGCAGGCTTGGGAAGCCTGTTTGTGCAGTAGGCACCTGATCCTATTTTCTTTTTGCAGAGGAGCGGGACAGGAGTCATCACAGCAGATCAGAGAGGGATGGCTCCTCAGAACGGAGTGGCAGGAGGAGTGAACCTGAAAGCCCCCGACATCGGCCCAAAGGTGAGAGTAGGACCCGGTAGAGCTCTTGTGTGAGGCCTAACAGGGAGGGGCTTGGAGATTTTTTATGCTTCCTGCTATTTTTGCAGGACAGGGGTGGTAGAAAAGCCTGTACCTTTTAATGTTTGTGGTTCAGGCAAGCATAAACTCCCAGCTCGACCTGGGTGTGGGAGCAATGTACCAGCTCTGTGCGTCTGAAAATCTGGCAGCTCTCTGCACGATAGGGTCTGTTCTGGGTCTGTGTGGTGGAAATGTGATCCTTTGGAAATTCCTTGGAATCACTGGGTCAGCCCCTTCTCTTAGAGGGAGGACCAGTGGGTACCCTCTCTCCATGCTCCTTTCTTAGAAGGTGTTAGGTGGCTCCAGGGCCACTGTTTGAACAACAGGTATCAAACCCCATCTCTTCTGGCAGATGCAGCCACACCATCCCGCTCCAGCTGGGAGGAAGATGATGGTGGCTACAGCAATGCCCGTCGCTCGCAGTGGGAATCTCCATCTCCTGCACCTTCCTATCGAGACTCAGAGCGTAGCCACCGAGTGTCATCACTGCGGGACACGGACCGACGGGAGCGGGACAGGTACCAGTGTCTGAGGCTGTCCTGTGAGCTGCAGAAAGGGGACTGTGTGCATATGAGAAGTGCCTGGCTGTGGGCACCAGTTCCTCCCATCTGCTTTGTTTTCAGGTCTGTGAGGAGCCGGTACTCTGATAAGACGCCATTGCCCACCCCATCGTACAAATACAATGAATGGGCTGATGACCGGAGGCACCTGGGGGCCACGCCACGCCTGTCCCGAGGGAAAGGTGAGGAATCTGGGCTGAGCTGCCCAGGGTGGGCAGTGTGGAATCCCCTTTCCTGTGGCACAGAGTTGGGGTTTCCTTGGGAACATTCTGGACCATCTGGCTCACCCCAGGGCGACGCACGGAAGGGGAGGAGGGCATCGCCTTTGAGACGGAGGAGGAGCGGCAGCAGTGGGAGGATGACCAGCGGGTGAGAGTCTGGTGCAGGCCAGGGCCTTGGGGCCACCAGGCTGTGGGGAATTGACAGTGCTCAGTGCTGCACCTCTCCCTTCCCAGCAAGCTGACCGAGACTGGTACATGATGGATGAGGGCTATGATGAGTTTCACAACCCTTTGGCTTACTCCTCTGAGGAGTATGTGAAGAAGCGTGAGCAGCACTTGCACAAGCAGAGGCAGAAGCGGATCTCAGCACAGCGGCGGCAGATCAATGAGGTAGGGCCAGGACACAGGGTTGGCTGCCCTTGAAAGATCCACTTGTTGAGTCCTTCCTCTCAGGTGGAGAAGGACACTCTCGGGCCAGGCTGAAGGAGTGCTCACAGGGAAATTGTGGTTGAGTTCTCCTGGCAAATCCAGCCCTGAAACTCCTGCATGGGCAGAATTCCCAGTTGGAGTGGCTGGTGGATTGCAGTGTCCAGGGCAGCAGGAGTGCTGAGGACCATGCTCCTGCTGTTCTGAGTGCAAGATACATTACTGGGGTTGTCCGCTGTTGGCCCAATGGATGCTGGGGGCAGCTGCTCTCTTTACATGAGCAGGACTGTGTCCAGGCTTCCTGATGTATTCTGAGTGCCTTGCAGGCAATATCTATCATGCATTTCCTTGGAGGCAGTCCTGTTCCTTCACATGGGCAGTTTCCTGTACTCTTCTGCTTCCAATTACTGTTCCTTCCCTTGTGCTTACTTTCAAGCTCACTGGATTTGAACCATCCTGTTACCAGTGCAGAGCCCAGGCCCATGCTTGGTGTTCTGGTGTGATCTCTGGGGCTTTCTGTGTTTCTGATGTGTTGTTTCCTGCAGGATAATGAGCGCTGGGAGACAAATCGCATGCTGACCAGTGGTGTGGTCCATCGGATTGAAGTGGACGAAGATTTTGAGGAGGATAACTCTGCTAAAGTGCATTTGTTGGTGCACAATCTAGTGCCCCCCTTCCTAGATGGAAGGATTGTCTTCACCAAGCAGGTAGAGACTGTGGCTGAAGGCACTGATGGCAGAGAGCCCCATACACGTGAGGCCTTTTTAGTAAAGCAGTGCCTTTTCCCTCCAGCCAGAGCCAGTCATCCCTGTGAAGGATGCCACCTCGGATTTGGCCATCATAGCTCGGAAAGGCAGCCAGTTGGTGCGCAAGCACAGGGAGCAAAAGGAGCGTAAGAGGGTATGCTGCAGCCCTTTGGCTTACTGCCCACTGTACATGTTACATAGTTCCTCACAACCTTGTTTGGACTCTGCAGCATTCAGCAGGCTTTGGCAGCAGTGATGATAAGGAGTTCATATTTTTGTGACTTGGGACATCTGAGAGCCCAGCTTACTACATTGCTTCATAGCAGCTGCTGTGATGTCATTTTCTTGGGCACTGCCTGGGACATGAATCACTGTGTACTTGGACATACAGATTATGGGAGAAGGGAGCAGATGGAAGAATGCCAGGTAGCTTGGGGACAGTCAGCAGGCAGCAGTATGGCAGCAGGATGTACCTTGTCATGTCTGAGCAGAAGAGTTGTGAGGAGGAGGAGTATGGGGTAAGATTAGTTTTTGGGGGTATTTTCTAGGGACTTTCTCTAAAGCTCACATAATAGCTGTGGGGAAAGTACAGATGTGTTCCTTGTACACTGAAACTGGGCTGGATTTGAGCTACTTATACTATGAGTGGAATGGTGCTGGTAGCTAAACTGATAGCAGAGGTGGGAGGGAAGCCTGTGAGCACCTGGCAAAGGCAGGAAGATTATCTCTGGTTCACATCTGTGTAGGTTTAAGTTCAAATCTAATAGAAGGGCCAGCAGCTAGAACTATTGTCTTAGGAGGCAGTTTGTAATCCTGTGCCTGGAGTCTCTGTATCCATCCTGGTGTCTTAAGCTCTGCTCCAGTTCATTTGGAAGAGGGGAACCTGATGTAGGAGTGGAGTGTACATTCTGCTTTGGGGAATTGTGGGACTAATATCCTTTTCCTAGTCTTATGAGTAGGATAGGAAGAATTTTGTCTGTGCTTGCTGTGGCAAAGTTGTGCTGTTCTCTCTCCTTCCAGGCTCAGCACAAGCACTGGGAGCTGGCAGGCACCAAACTGGGAGACATTATGGGGATCAAGAAAGAGGAGGAGAAGGATGAGATGGTGACAGAAGATGGAAAAGTGGATTACAAGTAGGGGCTTGCTCTGAATTACTTTGCTCAGCTGGTAATGGGGGCTATGGGCATAGCGAAGTGTGTGGAGAGGCAGTTTCAGGACTTGTGGTGTTTCCTTAGAACTGAGCAGAAGTTTGCTGAACACATGAAAGAAAAAAGTGAAGCCAGCAGTGAGTTTGCCAAGAAGAAATCAATCCTGGAGCAGAGACAATACCTGCCCATCTTTGCTGTACAGCAGGAACTGCTCTCCATCCTCAGGTATGGCTGCCACGGCATCTCCAGGGCATTGGCCTATGTTTGGGAACTCAGTTGAGGAATTGCAGAATCATGACTGCTGGGAAGCTGTACTCTCAGGAAACAAACCCACTACTTTGTTTGCTCAGCTCTCCCACCTGAGTAGGATGATGCTTAGCTAGAGAACACAAAAGCCCTTCTTTGAAGGTGTATGAAGAAATACTTCTTCCTTTTCCTCAGAGACAACAGCATTGTGATCGTGGTGGGGGAGACGGGGAGCGGGAAGACAACTCAGCTGACGCAGTATCTCCATGAGGATGGCTACACTGATTACGGCATGATCGGCTGCACACAGCCCCGCAGAGTGGCTGCCATGTCTGTGGCCAAGCGAGTCAGTGAGGAGATGGGCGTGCGTCTGGGGGAGGAGGTGAGTTTGGTAGGGAGTGCAGGGGTGCCACCCAATGACAGTGAGTGCATGGGACTGTTGGAAGACTTCCTGGTATCTCTGCTCTCCTAGGTAGGCTATGCCATCCGCTTTGAGGACTGCACATCTGAGAACACAGTGATCAAGTACATGACAGATGGGATCCTGCTCCGAGAGTCACTGCGGGAGGCTGACTTGGACAACTACAGTGCTATCATCATGGATGAGGCACATGAGCGCTCACTCAACACTGATGTGCTGTTCGGGCTGCTTCGGGAGGTGTGTGTGATCCTGGGCTAGAGGACAGCAGGATGGGGCACATGAACTGGGACAGCCCTTCTCTGCCAGGACTAGGAGAGAGAAGCAGAGCTGCCACATCTCTGTCTGCACTTGACTGCTCCAGCATCCTGGTCCCTGGTTCTGGGGGGTTAAGTCTCCTGTAGTGCTACCAGAGTCTTGCTGGCTGAATGTCAGAACTACTGATACAGAGGGCTTTGCTGGCTTAAGGTTTCCTGCACCTTAAGTTTTCCTGCAGGCCTTCTTAATGGTGCTGGCCATACAGCATCAGTGTTCACTGGCACGCACAGCCAGTGCCTCTGGAGTACAGCAGAAGCTCTGTCCTGTGCCATTGTCTCAGTATGAATGAAAACAGCCCACAGCCATGCATGAATGCCCCTTCCATACTGCTCCTTTCATCTGCTTTCTAGGTGGTCGCCCGCCGCTCGGATCTGAAGCTTGTTGTCACTTCAGCCACCATGGATGCAGATAAGTTTGCCTCCTTCTTCGGGAATGTTCCCATTTTCCACATTCCTGGGCGCACTTTCCCTGTGGATATTCTTTTCAGCAAGGTATAGTCAAGCTTGTGGATTGAAATTCTGTTGGCAGGAGGGGGTTGTGTAGTAGGTGTGCTGCACTCTGAGGGGGACACACAGGACAGGGTAGGAGTGGCTGTGGTGTGCTACAGGACAGGACACAGGACAAGGCATTACAAATCGTTGTTCAAGAATCATTTTAAGATAAGGCAGGTAAAGATATTGGTCCAGATTAACCTGGGCTGTACTGTTCAGACCCCACAGGAGGATTATGTGGAGGCTGCAGTGAAACAAGCCTTGCAGGTCCACTTGTCTGGTGCTCCTGGAGACATCCTCGTCTTCATGCCTGGCCAGGAGGATATCGAGGTGAGTTGGAAGGGCAGGCACTGTCCTATCCCCTTGTTGTTTCAGTCTAATGTTTTCACCCCTCTTTGTTTCTAGGTGACCTCAGAGCAAATTGTGGAGCACCTTGAGGAGCTGGAGAAGGCGCCTGCTCTTGCTGTACTGCCAATCTACTCTCAGCTGCCCTCGGACTTGCAGGCCAAAATCTTCCAGAAGGTGCTGATGTGTGCTTTGTGATTAGGGTGGGGACAGGGAAAACTGGAGCAGGAGGCAGTGCAGAGCAGAGTGAGAAGTGCAGATATACCTCTGTATTGCATGTGGAGGGTGAGAGAAAGCATGTACCCCACTCCACTTCCCAAGAGTCATCCCTGTCCCTCTGCTGCTCTGCGCTCCTCCACAGTGGAGCAGAGCCATGCCCAGGGGTGTGACTGATGTGTAGTGTGCTTGCAGGCTCCTGATGGGGTCAGGAAGTGCATCGTTGCCACTAACATTGCAGAGACATCACTGACAGTGGATGGTATCATGTTTGTCATAGACTCTGGCTACTGCAAGTTGAAGGTGAGCCTGGGTTTCCTGTGCTTTGTGTCTGCTTTCTGGGGTAGGTTTAGGGAGTTCTGAGGTCATGATCCAGCCTTCCTCTTACTTCTGTCTGATCTTCTTGTGTCCTGAAGGTTTTCAACCCCCGTATAGGCATGGATGCACTGCAGATCTACCCCATCAGTCAGGCCAATGCCAATCAGAGGGCCGGCCGAGCTGGCCGGACAGGGCCAGGCCACTGCTTCAGGTAGGCACATCACTGGTGTTCCTGTTCCTGTTGTAGCCTCAGCTTGGCATCAGGTTATGTATATTTTTTTCTCACTGGAGCTGTTCATTATCTTGAACTTTGGGGGGATGTGGGCAGTAGGCAGGCCTGAAGGCTGCCTTTGGACCCAGTGCTTCTGCAGAGAAAAGGATGTGCTCCACTTTCTTCCTGTGCCCATCTTCACTGGTGGCTCGTCTGCCCTGGATGCCATCAGGATAAGAGCCAAGTCAAAAGCCTTTCCCAGGCTATGCTGTGAGACCAGGGAAGGGCTGTGCTTGGTCATGTGCTGTGCTGCAGCCCAGACACCCCATTGTGCTGGGGACACCCCACTTTGGCTGGGGTAGAAGTGCCTCCCCAGGTCCTGCTGCTGGGTGCAGGGTTGCTGCCCTGTACCATGCTGGGCTGGGCTGGGCAGAGGCTGGCAAGTCTGCAAGGAACACAGTGGCAGGAACAGGAGGAGCATGCTCTTGGCATCTCTTCCCAGGCTCTACACCCAGAGTGCCTACAAGAATGAGCTGCTGACGACCACGGTGCCTGAGATCCAGCGCACCAACCTTGCCAATGTAGTGCTCTTGCTCAAGTCCCTGGGTGTGCAGGACCTGCTGCAGTTCCACTTCATGGATCCACCCCCCGAGGACAATATGCTGAACTCCATGTACCAGCTGTGGATCCTGGGGGCCCTGGATAACACAGGTATTGGCTGCTGGGGTAAGTTGCCAGCCCATGGAACTGGGGCCTGCCCAGCTGCTGATCAGTGATTGCTGTTCTGTTCCTACAGGTGGTCTGACCTCTACAGGACGTCTCATGGTGGAGTTCCCACTGGACCCTGCACTGTCCAAAATGCTCATTGTCTCCTGTGACATGGGTTGCAGCTCTGAGATCTTGCTCGTTGTCTCCATGTTGTCTGTTCCTGCCATCTTTTACCGGCCTAAGGTACAAGATGCTCCTGTTCCAGCAGCTCAGGGCCCTTCCCTGCCCTTTGACTAACCTGTGTCCTTTGCTTACCCTTCAGGGCCGAGAGGAGGAGAGTGACCAAGTGCGGGAGAAATTTGCTGTTCCAGAGAGCGATCACTTGACTTACCTGAATGTTTACCTGCAGTGGAAGAACAACAGCTATTCTACCCTGTGGTGCAATCAGCACTTCATCCATGCCAAGGCCATGCGGAAGGTGAGGCTGTGGTCATGAAGCCGGGGGAGAGAGCCTTATGCAGAAGAGGGATCTGACCAGCACACACCTTTGCAGGTGCGGGAGGTGCGTGCCCAGCTCAAGGACATTATGGTGCAGCAGCGAATGAGCCTGGCATCCTGTGGTACAGACTGGGATGTTGTCAGGAAGTGCATCTGTGCTGCGTATTTCCATCAGGCTGCAAAGCTGAAGGTGAGAGGTGTCTGAGCTGCCTGGGGGCTGCAAGGCCCTGCCTGGCAACAGGTTGACTAAGCAAACTTGTCTTTGCAGGGTATTGGGGAGTATGTGAACATCCGCACAGGCATGCCCTGCCACCTACACCCCACAAGCTCTCTGTTTGGTATGGGCTACACACCAGACTACATTGTGTACCATGAATTGGTTATGACTACCAAGGTGAGCTTGAGCTGAGGACTAGCAGGAAGGGTGGTGAGTGCTCCAAGGGAGATGGGAGGACTTTGCTGTGAGGCTGAGATCTGAGTGGCAGATCTCAGCCTTTCCCATCTATACCAACTAGGCATGTCTGTGTCATCTGTTTGTCCCTTCCCCCATTATTTTTCTCTGGCCTCTGTGGGATATGTTTGATCCTCCTTGTGGTCTCACCAAATCCAACCCATAGCAGCTTCTGAGGCCAGGAGGAGTTGTCTGGAAGGGATATAGTCCCAGCCTGAGAAGTGCTGTCAGCAAGTGGGGGAGGAAGGGAGCTGCTATGGCTCTAGGAATGGCGCCCAGGCCCCAAGGGTGCCATCCTGCTATCCTGATCTTTCTGTCCCTGCAGGAATACATGCAGTGTGTCACTGCTGTGGATGGAGAGTGGCTGGCAGAGCTGGGCCCCATGTTCTACAGTATCAAACATGCTGGCAAGTCACGCCAGGTAAGTATTCTGTCCTGGATGAGCTGGCAAACAGCAGGCCCTCTGCATGTCCGTTCTGCTGCTGTATGTGTGTGTTCTGACATGGAGGGAGCAAGCTTGTGGGCCTGCAGGGAGTTTGCTGCTGCCATTCCTCTCCTGTCCCTGACCTGCTGCTGCCTTGCTCCAGGAGAACCGCCGCCGTGCCAAGGAGGAAGTGTCTGCCATGGAGGAGGAAATGGCTTTAGCAGAGGAACAGTTGCGTGCCCGTCGGGAGGAGCAGGAGCGCCGAAACCCACTGGGCAGTGCAAGGTGGGTGATAGCCCTGCCTGCCCATGGCTTGCCTGTGTGGAGTATCTCAGCTTCCCTGTGGGAGTTCTGGTGCAGGAAAAGGTTGCATTTGCCATTAATCACCCTTGTCCTCTTTGACAGATCTACAAAAATCTATACCCCTGGGCGAAAGGAGCAGGGGGAGCCCCTGACACCACGACGCACCCCAGCCCGCTTTGGTCTCTAAGAACACACGACCTGTTGCTTTGAGACTTAAGGTAGTGCGCAGTTGCCCTGATCAATGTATTCTGAGGTCTCTACAGCTTGTGGCCCTGGAAGGCTTTGGTGCTTGGCACTAATTTTGCTACAGAACAGAAAGAATTTTATTTGTGTAAAGGTTGTCAGTCTAATCCTTGCTTTGTCTTGCGCCGCTTCTTGTCCTGGAGGTGGGTGTTGGGTGGAGGTAGCGCTGCAGAATCATGCAGGGCTGGTGCTGTTAGGTTGTTGCCCTGTAGAGCCTGGAACAGGGCAGAAAATTAAAGTGACCTGCGGGGGCAGATACAGCCTGTCCCTGTTTCAAGCCTGGCCCATACTCCTGCAAAGGCAGTTCTCCCACAGCCCATGCCCTGGACAGGCAGCTGGTGCCCAGCTGTCCCTGCACACCTGGGACCATCAGCCCAGCCCTGTTTCAGGCCAGGCTGTGCCAGGAATTCTGCTCACTTTTTCAGCTGCTCACACTTGTGGGGCTGCTCAGGTGCTCTGAACATTAGGTACGGGTTCTCCTCCTGCATCTCCTCCTGCCCAGTGTGTCTTGAATGCCTGTTTGTATCTTGCATCTGCACTGTCAGCTTGCTGAGCTCTTCCTTAAGGAATGCCAGCTCCACCTTGCAGACAACCAGCTCCTCTTCTCGCAGAGCCAGAGTTCGCTCACTGTCCAGGTGTAGCTGCTGCCAGTGTTGGGCTAGGCTGCTCAGCTCCTGCAGCCTCTCCTGGAGGGAGTCGGTCTGCCCATGGCACAGTGAGAGACACAGGCTGAGCACAGACTCCTGGTTTTTCACAGGAAGACTTGAGACATCCTTACCTCCTGTTTGCTCTGCTCCTTGAAGCTCTGCATCTTCCTCAGCTCTCGATGAAGCTGCTGCCTGTGTGTCATGTAGGCTGCAATCTTTTCTGCCTGCTTGGTGCTCTCTTGACGGGCTTCGGCCAGCTCTGCCTGGAGGTTGTCTATGTCCTGCACCTGCCAGCAAAGCTGTGGGGCAGGGAGGGTAGTTGGCCATGGCTGAGCCTCTCCTGGAGAGGTGTCTGGCACTGAGGCTGCATCCCTGTTCTGTCCTGCCTTGCCCTCACCTGTTGCTGCAGCTCTGCCACTTTTCGGTGCAGACCTTGGATGGCCTCATTGGCTCTGCTCAGCTGCTGCAGACTCTGCTGTTCCTGGGGCTGGGTGGCTCCCAGCTGCTCCTGCAGCCAGGCTGGGCTGTGCTGCGGGCCTTGACTCTGCTCCTGTGTCCCCAGCTGCAGAGAAGTGCATTGGTGGGTTGGCCTTCTGCTGCGTGTCCCTGAGCACAGGCACAGCTGCCCTCTGTCCTGTCTGCAGGACACTCAGGGCTGGCCAGTGCCCGGCTGCGTGAGGTGGTGGGGGCAGGCTGGCATTGCTGCCTCCTACCCTGTCCCAGGGCTTCTGGGGGAAGTGGAGCAGGGGTCAGCCCTGCAGCATGGTTGTCATGGCTCCTGTGCCCCCCTGTCTGCTTGCCCTAGGCTTGGTGCAGTGGATGGGAGGCTGCTGGCTGCTGACCTTGAGCAGCTCTCTGTGCTCCTCTGGGATATCGTGACTGGTGTCAAAATGGCTCTGGGCAGCCAGGTAGGAGGTGATCTCTGTCTGCACCGCCTGGTCCTTCAGGTGGAGGGGTGCATCACTGACCTGTGAGTACCCAGCAAGGGTCTGGAATCACCCTGTGCCCCTGCTGTGTAGAGCTGAGGCTACAGAAGGAGCCTTCTTGGAACAACCCATGGACAATGGGCTGTTGGGGAGGGCCTGTGACAGAGGAGTCTGGCCTGCACCAGGTGGGAGGCAGGAAGGCTGCTGGCTCCTGGCCCTCTCCTTTCTGTACAGTCTCCACAGTGCCCTCCCTGTTGTGGCAGTATCTGCTGGACACCCAGCAGCCCTGGAAAGCCATCCCTGTTGTCCCTGACCAGTGACAGAGCACAGGCACAGGGAGAGCGGTGATCCCAGCTCATTGGTGAGGCTGTGGGCTGCAGCAGTGCCACCAGCCCTGGGACGGTGCCCAGGGTGTCAGTGGGGCTGTTGGGATCTGCATTCTTCCAGCTCTGCTCAGCTAGGTGGACTGGGCTGTAGTCAGGCTTGCCTTGTGGCTAGGCTGCTCTGTACAGGTGGTGTTAGAGCCATGTGTGACTGGCAGGATGTCCTCTACCCTCCCCTGGGGGGTCACCAGGCTTGCACAGGCTGTGGGGCAGGCATGGTGCCTAGTCTGTGGTGGAGTGGCAGTGGGGAACACACGCAGCTTGGTCTATGGCTGTTGTGCCCAGCACTTGTACCTTGCCCATCAGTGCCTGGAACTGCTGCATCAGAATGACCAAGTCCTGCTGCTCCTGCTCCACTGCACACTCCTGCTCCTGCAGCTGGACCAGTCGTTTGTGGTTTGTGCCCCTGCAGAAGTCCAGGTCCAGCTGCAATGCCTGTATTGTGGCCAGCACCTGAGTTGGGTCCAGATCTTGCTGCTGTGTGTCCTGGCATGCTCTGGGCTCCCCATATTGTGGCTCCAGCACCAATGGTAATGTGGCTCCAGCACCCTAGGACATGGCATGAGCAGCATCTGTCCAGCTTGCCACTTGCAGCTCCTGTCTGGGTAGGCACTGGGGCTGGACAGTGCTGGCAGTCCTAGTTTTGTGCAGAGCAGCAATGGACTGTGCTGCCAATGGGTGGGTGCAGCCCTTCCCCACCAGGCAGCACTACCCCATGTGTGTGCATGTTCTGACGGTTCCTTTGGTCCCATGAATAGCCAAGCCCCTGACACTGCTGGCCCTCAGCACTGCAGTGAACTGTGGCCACTGTGGGAAATGGTGGCAGTGGGACCAGTGCAGCCACAGCAGGACTGGACACCCTTGAGCCCTCATGCCCTCCCCAGCCCTGGGGAAGAGGTGTCTGGTGGTGCAGGCTAGAACTGGCTGGGGCCTCCTGTGCCACCTGGCACCAGTCTGTGGCTACACAACCAATGCCTGGGTTGAGCATAGGGTTGGCACTGCTCACCTTGGGCTGCAAGGCCTCTGTCTCCTGCTGAAGCTGCTGGATGGAGCTGGTCAGCTCTGGTGTTGTCTCCTTTGCCCCTGGCAGACCTCTACAGGAACCTTCAGGCTGGCCCTGAAGCGCAGGAACCTTGCCGGATGTGCTGAATTTTGGCCACTCTCTCACTGTTGGAAGGACCATAACCTTTCCCACGGTCCCAGACAACCCTCAGTCCCATGAATGTCACTCAGCCCTGCCTGGGGCAGCCCCACCATCCCATGGTTTTGGCACTGCCACTCCCCATCTGAGGAGCACCCGTTGCCAGCAGGAGAGGCCTAGCCTGGGGCTCCTGGAAAAGCAGGGCAGAGCTGTCTGGGGCTGTGGCCGTCTCCTCAGCAGCACCTGGTCCTACTGCTGCCCACAGTCCTCACCGCAGCCTTCCTGTTCCATGCTCCTCACCATCTTGTGTCCTTGGCATGCCGTGTGACACTACCCCATATGCCACTATGAGGTCACCAGGTCCTGGGCATTGTCCTCAGAACTGGTCCAGGACATGGTGGCACCCTTGTGTCAGGGCAGGGCCTTGCCACCCTCATGCTGCCCCTGCACTGTCCTCAGGCCATACTCAATCTGTGGCCAGCCCCAGGACACACCACTGGCCTGTGGCCAGGGCCAGGTGACAGTGGGGGTGGCAGCGGTGCTATGCTCAGGGCTGTGCCCTGTGGTCCACAACCCACGCAAGGGGCAGGGCTGGGGGGACCCGCTGCAGGGGCACATCCTGACAGGGCCACGGGCCACAGGCCCCTGGGGAGGCTGGGTGTCCAGGGGAGGCTGTGGACAGGGGCGGTTGAGAGTGCATGAGTCCGGTTGTCCCGCCCTGCCTGGGGCCACCCCACAGTGCCCAGGTACTCGGATCGAAGCGGGTCTCTGGGTGCTGATGGTCCCTTGACTGTGGATGCACAGTGATGGTGCAAGCACAGACCTGCTGCTGGCCTGTGCTAGTGACATGGGACTCCCTGGGCTGTGTGTGGTCCCTTGCCAATGCTCAGTGCAGTTTCATAGGAAAGTGTTTTAACTGGAAATTTCCAAGGCCAAACTGGGCCCAGAAGCTGAACACAGATGTACCATAATAGAAATCATCAGTTGCCATGACGACCTGCTCCACCAGCGGGTCACAGTCACAGGTGATGGGAGCAGGCACAGCACCAACAGTCCTGTGAGCAGGGTTGCTGAATCCCCCACTGTCCAGAACACAACTGAATTTGGCCACAATTTCTGCAGTGCAAGGAAATAAAAATTTCCCTGCAGATTTCAGTCTTGTTCAGGCAGCGACAGTCAGAGCACAGAACATCCACAGCACACAGAGCCTTTATGGGACAAAGCCTCGTGCCATGTGTGCTGTGCTGTGCCATGTTGCACGGTGCCACAGGCAATGCTGCTCTGTACCACAGATGTGCCACACTGTGCTGAGCTGCAGGCAGCGCCTGCCTTGAAGGGCTCGACACTGCTCCAGCTCCTTATGAGTATGTGGGGCAGCCTCACAGCCCTGACCCACAGCTGCCTGCCCATACTCAGCTGGTGCTGGGAGGATGGGGAGGTCAAACTGGCCCCTCTGCTGTGTGAGCACAGGGGGAGGGAGTTGTCTCACTTTAATTACTACCGTAATGTTACTCTTTTCAGTGCCACCTTAATTGAAATTAAACAGCTGCCGTGTTCAGGCTAGGACAAAAGTGAATCCTTTCTCATTCCCCTCCAGTTTAATGAAGACTGACATGCTGGGAGAAAACAAAGGCGATCCAGCTGCTGCCTCTTGCTGGCACATGCATCAGCAATTACCGGTGACCCCGTGGGCCAGCAGAGACACCTCAGAGCACCCTGCAGCCCTCAGCCCAAGGCAGCCCAGTCCTGTGTCTTGGAGAGCTCCAGCCCAAAAGGTCTGGCTGGGGGTGTGCAGGCAATGAGGTGCCCACAACATGGGGCATGCCAGCACAGGGTTCTCAGTGCCCAGGTGCTGTGTCCAGGCTTTCATTCCATCTGTTAAGAAGTGTCTGGCCACCAACCGTGGCCCAGCGCGGCCCCTTGGCATCCCTATGCTACCATGGTCCCGCTATCCCTGTGGGCTCAGCCAGCCTCAGCCTCACAATGTTCACAATCACCAGCTAGCCCACAAGGCACCTCACCCTCAGCCAGGGCAGCAATGTCAGCCCAGGAGTCCTCTCCAGCCTTAAGGTTTTTTTCTGTTTTAGGACCAGGAGTTTGCTTCATGCCATTCAGTACTTTAAAATATGCAAAATGAGGTGCTGCTACAAACCTCATTAACACCCGCCTCCAACATCATTAAGATGTTTCCAAGAAAATTAATTGAGAGACTCATTAAAAATAAATTAAGAAAAATGTGTTGCAGAGCGCCTGCTCCGAGCTCGTAAATCACGGCTCAGAGCTCCAGGCCGCTGCACAGGCAATTAACGCCAGCCAATTTGTTTTATCCTGGCTGCGAAAATTAGAAAGCAGACATGGAGATTAGATTAGGCATGTCTGTCAAGCGGAACTTGGAGTGAATATTTTAGGATACAAAATGGAAATCAGAAAAACAAAGCTGGGACTTCATTCAGGAGAGCTAGCGGGCAGAGGGGGTGGGGAGGAAGGAGGTTTGCATATTCTCTATGCCATGGCTGTGTGTCAACGACACCCATCTTGTGATCCTGCCACCACCAGCTCCATCCTCCCCTGCACATCGCCCAGCCTCGGTGGCTGCACAGATGCCAATCACCTCTCTTGGGGAGCATGAGCTCGCAGGGAGAGCGTTCTGAGCTGCTGTGTGTGACACAGCCCAAGCCAACATGTTGCCCGTGTGTGCTGATTACACACTTGAATTAGCAAACACAGTGCATCTGGGTGAGATCACTGTTTGGGCCTCTGTCAGCTTTAGGCTGTTGGTGCCCCTTTGTCCATCTCCAGTACCTTCCATCACAGGAGCTCAAACCACTTTATATTCATGAACCAAACTGGAGGGCCCCTCTGCAAAACAAGTGCTGTGATCCCTGTTTCACACAGAGGAGCCAAATAAGGTCTTGCTTGTACTTACATGAATGCACAAGCAGCTAGTGCAGCAGCTGCTGCACTGGCACATCCCAGTAGTGTGTGAGACACGCTGGTGGGTGCTCATGCAGCCAAACGTCCAGCTGCAGAGCTGGCATGGCCCTTCATGGCAGTGGGAACCTGTGTGCTACCAGTGCTCATGGCGCAGGGGGACCTTGGAGCTCTGGGAAAGGCTACAGAAGGAGCCATGGGCACTGTGTCAGCCTGCACAACTCAAGTGGTGTGCGAGAGGTTTAGTGCAGAGCAAGGGGTAATTTGGTCACACATCAGAATGCAAGAGGCAAGTGGGTACAGAGCAGAAGGCAGCTCTTGGATCAGCAGGCAGAAGTGCACTGTGGTCTGATGTCTGTGAGATGACACAAACCGAACTGAAACTGGAGTTCAGCACACGGAGGAATGGTTACCACTTGGCAGAGCAAGTTGAACACTGTGCATGGGCCATCCATGGCCACTTGGAACCAAGTCTGGAGGGCTCATTTCCAGCCCTGCCTACCAGTCCCTGATCCCAGAGCAGGCACTGATGCTGGTCCTGTGGTGGAACACAACGAGGTCTTCTCTGCCCTGCTGGTGCCCTGAGCCAGGATTCCCCATCTGCTCATGTAGTTCCACCCCTGCCATGGGTAGGGACACCTTCCACTATCCCAGGTTGCTCCAAGCCCCGTCCAACCTGGCCTTGGACACTTCCAGGGATGTGGCAGCCACCGCTTATCTGGGCACCCTGTGCCAGTGGTGGGCGGGCGCTGAGAGGGAATTGAGGTGAAAGGAGCGGGGCTCAGGGGAGGTGGGGGCTGAGAGGGAATTG
>NW_024581215.1:0-26593 GCF_017639235.1 Corvus kubaryi
TTTTTTGGTACAGATTTAATTTGGAACACATTTGTATGACATATGTAACATCATTAAATAGTTACCTGGTGCTTATCGAAGCAGCTGGAACAAAATACAGCAAACCAGCAGCTCAGTGTACATGTGGGTCTGGTACTGACTGGTATGAATTTGTATCCAGGGCTGCTTGATTTCAGTTTTGTAAGGGTAGCATCTGTTAAGAGAAGCAGCATAGCAGCTTTAAAGTGGAGGCCTAGATTTTAAGAATATTCCTACCACTGTTGTCTATACTGTATAATATAAGCATTTGAAACCTTAAAATACAGCTGTGTGTATTTTAAGTACTCTTTCAAACCAGCAGATTTTCCTGAGTCACACATCCCATTCCCAAGGAGCAGGGAGCAGTCTCTGAGTGCAAACCATGGCTGCTTTCTCATCTGTTAAGTGGTAACCCCCGAGTTCTGGTGGAGTGATCTTCGTGCTGTTGTGGGGATGCCTTGAAAATGTCACTTGCTGAAAAAACAGCAGCACCCTAAGTGGCTTGGCATTTGCATACCACAAATGACATGTGGTAAGTAGGTGGATTTGAGAGTTCAGCACTCAATGTAGAAAGTTCTGTGTAAACAGTAAGTAGTCAGCATGCTCTGTGGACTGAAGAAAGAGACAATAGGACAGCTCTGCAGGTAAGAATTCTGCCCCTAAATACCATTTTCAGGTCAGTTACTGATCTGTTTATTTCACAAAGTGCTCAGCTGTGCACATCATGTCAACTTTAAATAGCTTGGGGCTGATTTTACTTGAAAATGAGGAATAACTTTATTGATGTTTCTGGTCCTGTCATTTGGGAAGTTGATTTTTTTTTTCTTCATTTATGGCGGTTAAATGCAATTTAAGAACAACAGATTGCAAAGATTATGACACTAAGACTAAAATTAGGTTATTGTGGACCTGCTGCTCATTATCCAAGTGCTCAAGTTGGACTAAGCACTCAGAGAGAAGAGCTCTGGCAGATGAACTTGTTTAACACTGGGTAACTGAGTTCTGCTCCTCACCGTGTATTGACCAACCCATTTCAGCATTAGGTGGAAACAAACCCATTTCTGTTTGTGTACCGGGCTTTGCACAGCAGATGTGGGTCTGGGTTTGCTGCTTTCAGTGTAACCTCTGGCAAAGGGCTTGTGTGAATGACTTGGGACAGTTCATCTTTCAATCACTTTAGGAAAATCCATGTAAGAAAGGTGATGTAGGGAACAAACTTGCTGGACTCCTCCTGTCACAGAGGATCTACTGATTTTTCCACTTAATTTTCATAGTAAGTGGCCCTGCATCCAAGATTTCTGTAAAATTCATTGTATTTACTTGGTATATTTAATTTTATTTAAAATTACATGAAGAAAATAAAAACTATTCTTTCTTTTTGCAGTACATCTTTTTAGGACCAGCCATTTTCACATTTCTTTCCAGAGTGTTCTGAGCGCTTTGTTTTATTTTTAATGTAATAATAAGTCAAAGTAAGGCTTAGGGAATCACAGGTCCACATATCTGAAATACAATCATCCATCAAAAACCCTCAGTGGGACAATTACAGCCCCCACATCCTCCCACAGCAAACCATGACTGTAGGAGAAAAATTTTTGAGGGCTGCAGCTGAGATTAGACAATGTGAAGTACTCTTGCTTCAGCCTTCATGAAATCACCTGCTCTGAGTCTTAGTGATGAGATTATTGGAAAGTGGTTTTTACATTAGTACCAGCTTTATGTGTTCTGCAATTTATTTCAGCATCTGTCTCGATGTCTGTTTAAATGAGATGAGATCTGTCTGTTAGGTAGTTCTCATGTTCTTTTCATGTTTCTTCCTTGCAGAGCAAGCACAGCTTTAAATACCCTTTCAATATAAAGTACAGTGCATATCCATTACCTTCTCTTCACCCTTGAGTGCCCTCAGCATTGTTTTTCTACCCAACTTGTCTTTTCATTCTTTCCCAGTATCCTTGCTTCCTGAAAGCCAAGAAGACCCCCACTGTCATCATTCCTTCCCAATGGTTTTCAGTGTTCCTCCTTCTTCTGTTTCAACAACTCACCCTAGAATCTGATTTTCAGGAGATACACATCTGATTGTCACTTAGATGTATGTAAAGGCTTACTTTGGCTTATCATTATATTAAAAATAAAGCAAAGCACTCGTAAAAACTGTGGTAAATGAGGTCTAAGATGTTACTTTGGTTTAAACAAAGAGTATTGTGATCTGCTAATGCTCTGCACAGACTGCAGAGCCCTGAGGTGCCGGAAAAGATCCTCAGCAAGGAGTGTTCAGGTCCAGGATCTTGCTGTGCCATACACAAAGCAGTCAGACCAGTGATGCTTCTGTGAGTGTCCCTTACAGGAAATGGCTCATGGAGAGCCTGAGCTCTGAGTCAGTTTTTGTTGTTAGTTTAGAAATTCATTTGCAAAGGTTAGTAGAAGAAGGTAACAGTTATTGGTTGGGGACAATAATATTACTAATAGTTCAGGATCCAGCAGGCACATCAGTGAGAAAATGCTTGTGTTTATTCCTTTGTGTCTTCAAGTTCATCTGGTGAAATCACATGGAAAACCATATGGCAGCATCCACACTTGGACAGGCATTTGACTTGACTAAAGTAATTTCTCAGCAAGCTTGTCCTTGTTGACTGCAGGATTTTGGGGATTACAACAGGAATGTGGACAAGGCTGTCATGTCCTTCAGGATTTTTAGTGTGATGTAAGTATGAGCACAGGTGGGCAATGAGACATTCTGGGCTTCACTTCTCACCAGATGTCAGTCATTTCCCTCCCACGATCAGAAATAAAGATCAGTGATGGAGCACCCTCCCCTGTGGCCCATTTCTCAAATGCAGGCACAGCTACATCTGAGAATGGGGCTCTTTTTCTCTGTGTAAGGGATGCTTTGGCACTTCCTCCTAGCCCCAAGGTAAAGTGTCTAATCCTTGCCTGCTGACATGGGTTTCTCCTCAAAACTGCCCTGCTGCATTTCTGATGTGGACAGGACTTTACTTGTTGCTGCTATTGTTTTGGAGAAACTAAGGGATAGAGAACAACGTGTTGTCCTCTTGTGAAAGTGGATACCTGAATGAACAGAGAAGTCCCTGCAGAGGGTAGTGATATGAAGCAAACAATGCTAAATAATTTTGTCTTTATTTTTTTGTTTGTTTTTGTTTTGTTTTTTAGGGAGAGTATGGACGCTGGTTTAGCTCATTTATTTTTTACTATAAAGAACTGTTTGTAAGAGAATCACTCATATCCTTTGTGTTTTGAGCCCAAGTTTTCATTTATAAATCATGATTGTACAAAATAACAGAGAAATAATTTAACCTGTGCAGCACAGATAATTTCCATGTTGTGCTATAAAAAATGAAATGATTTCCTGGTTTGCTTGTGACTCAGGTGCAAAGTCTCCAGACTGACTTTTGAGCATGCTCCAATTTGGCTGCAAGAAGATGGTTTTTTATTTTTTAATCTATCATTCTCTAACTTTCATAAAGGTAAGTTGTAATGTGGTTTTGGGAATTAAGAACAAAGATATTCTCCCCTGAAAAGCTCATTCTTCAACCTTGGTATTACCCAATACTGCTTAGCTCTTGTCTGGCAAAGTTCAGTGGGTGGAGGAAGGGAACAGGTCTTATTTTGAGATTTTAAGAGGAGCTGAATTTTATATTAGCTTCACAGTTTATTTGTTTTTATTCCTGTCCAATAAAAAGCTACTTTTCCATGGGAGCCTGAGGAGAGCTCACTCAAGATGAAAGGAAGTGGAATGTGTCTGAGAGAGTGGCCAAATTTTGATGGGTTTTTTTGCTGATGGTATGAGCAGTTAAATCTTTTTAAAAGGCAGTGCTGCTTTCCTCTTACTGAATCAGTTGTCCAGCTCTTTCCCATCCTTTGTGAATGTACCATACCTGATCATCTGCCAAAACTTGTTTGTTTAATTAACCTCTTGTCAGACCAAGTCAGTGATATATGAAGTTTGAACAATCATGTGCAGCTTTGGGGTTCCCCTGGTACTTTCAGGTTGATTTTGATCATCACTTCAGCACATGGGATTAGATTCCCTTTCTGTGCTGCCTAGTGACACAGAGGGGATGCAGCAGCTTTGGATTCATGCTTCGTTACATATCCAAGCATTTAACACTTGAGGATAACTTGGGGGACCCGTGGTGGTGTTTTTCCCATTAAAATCATTGCTTGGCTCCATGTGCTTGAGGCACATTATGTCCCAAATTTGTTTTAGTGCTCTAAAATAGAAAACATGGGTTACACAGTGTTTCACATTTGTGTCAGTGATCTAAAATGTGAGACATGGAGAGGACCAGGCATTAGCTCATGGTGATGGGAGCTACAAAATTGAGAATGTTGGGCTTTTGAAGTACATTTCTAATGAATGTTAGTGTGGTGTGTGATCTGCTCACATTGGTAATATTCTCACCCATGAACACCTCTTGGCCTGTGCTGAGTCTCGGACTGCTGCAGCTGACCAGCTCTGGTGCCTGACCTCAATGGCTCACATGAAAAAGCTCCTTTCAGAGAAACCCTGGAATCTCTCGGCTCTGAATCCTTCACTGGTAGCTCAGGCTGTGGCAAAGGAACACACAGAAGAATGTTAACTTAAGATCATTACTCTTCAGATTACATCAGTCTGCTTCCAGCAGATAATGCCACATTATAAATGAAGCGTGTTAGTTGCCATTCTGACCTCATGAGGTGTGAACAGAATGATTATTTTAATCTTTGTAGCAATTCAGTTTGAAACGCTTCTTGAGTGGAGGCTGTGGGGAAGGAGTATGCGCTTTGTGTGAAGACGTAATCTGTTCAGTAATTTAATCACTTGATCAATTTTTGTGTTTAAATGCACTTATCATGCCAGTATTTAAGCACAGAAATCTTACAGCAGCAGGGGGAGATATTCATACTGGTTCATAGGTTTAAATTCATACTTGTGCATGTTTCACATAGTTGAACTTCTTTCCATGTTTTACAGTTGTCCATTGTTGCTTGACTTGAATAAGAAAGCAGAGCAGTGTAGCTGCAAAGAGATGTTTATTTTTATTTATCGCTGAATGGACTGATAACCAAAATCATCCACACAGTGGTTACTTTTAGGTTATCCAAGGAGCCCTTGTGGCAGGAAGCACTGATTCCTGTATCTCCTGCAGTTGTCACTGGAATGCTGCTTCATTGTGACAAGCTGTCTTGGACAGGGAGCCACTAGAGCCCACCTAAACACCTGTGCTATTGATTATGTTTATTGATTGGAGTAGCTCAGGCAATGCCCATGATCAGCTAATTGAAGCTTCTTGGACTTATGGGCAGAACCCTCCCAGAAGGATCTGCGTTCACTTGGGTCACCTCCAGCCAATTTCAATCTGCCTGCTGCCCTTCCAGCTGAAGCTGAGGAAGACTACAGGGATGTATAACCCCTGCTTTGGCTCTCAGCTGTTACCATTTGCTGTTTCATGGGAACAGGCAATCTCCATTATCAGTTAAATGATGTGACAAAAATATTCTCTGCTTCACCCTGTGGATGATCGATGTCATCCATGGCACCCTGTGGCATCAGTTAGCACAGAGCTCAGAGAAGGTGGGAAAACCAACAGACAGCTCTTTTTCTACTTCTTGCCTTTCCTTCTCATAATTGTTTTAACTTTTTTTTTTTCCCCCTCTTGTTTTGTTTCCCAGAAATGTATTTTCTTTTGCACTTTGCAGGTATCACTTCTCGGTAAGAGTTTTTCCTGCTTCAGCTCCATTGACAGGAGAGCAAAACAACTGAATGTGTCTTTTGTTAAAACTTGAAATTGTGTTTATGGAGATGGTAAGTTCTGGTAGTTAACACACAGCATTGGGTAGGAGTTTGCCTCAGTACAGTGGCCAATTATCACTTCTTTTCAGAAGCTCACTCTGTTTTGCTTTAAATCACCACCTACCATTTCAAAAACTACTTTGTGAAATCCAGTCTACAGAACATTCTTCTCAGAAGAGAAAGAGCTAAACAGTTTCAACAGTGTTGAAAAACAGGTTTGAATTTTTAAATAGAAAATGCTACATCTGTTTTAGTTTATTTCCTTTTTCTTTTCCAGCATAATAACTAAGTTTTGCCAGAAAGCTCCTTGCTGCTTATTCTTCACATTTCTAATTCATCAGATGTTGCAGACTTAAAGGACAAGACCATTCTTTCCTTCTTTTTTGTGACCATTTGTTCCAATTTTCTTTTTCAGTCACATTTCATTTTTTTCCCCCAGAAATAACTTACCATCAGAACTCTTGCTATCAGATCTATCTGCTAACATTCAGCCTGGCTAATCTGAGAACCCTAAAGCCCACTGGATGTTCAGCAGCAGCCTTTTTTGTAAAGTGATCACAGTTGCCTGTCTAATGGGAAGGTGTAAAATAAATGGGAAGGTGTGAAAAAACCCTGATCTAGTTAACTGATTTTCATCCTTTTCACTTTATATCAACCAAGATACTTTCCTGTTGGAGTACTGATTTTTAGCAATGTACATAAATTCTTTCAGACTATGCTGTCACTTCATATGCTTATAACCATCATCTACTGCCCCCAAGCCTTAATTAGTCTCTTTGCTTTCCTTCCTTTTAACATTTCAAGTATGACATGACTTACTATATTTTGCTTCATATTATTTGTGAGGAATAATTTGATATCTGCTTTATATTTTAAGCATTTTCCAGCTAACTTTTCACACAAATGGGTTTTAATGGTTCCCTCTGTTTCATATTATCAGCTGTAATTGTTAATTACTTAAATGTCTATGTAAAATCTAACCCATCACATAATTGCACTTATTATCTCTCTTTGCTTTTGCAGTGGATGCAGGAAGTGTATGAGGTATTCAGGTTTTCATTACTTTGCTCTTATGGTAGTAACAAATTGTCTCTATCAGAAATCATCATCCTGAAGTGGTTGCAAAAGGTAAAACCAGAATGAATTCCTGTTCGCTTAATTACATGTGCAAGAGCATTCATTCACAGTTTGAAGAGTTCATATGCAGCAAGGTCTGGAACTGTTAGTAAATTTTCAGCTTCATGGTGGATTTGTTTTGGTGATTTTCATCCTCTTTGCTGAAGAGAAAGTATATTTCATTTGTGCTGGGGAGAGGGTTTGCTATCTTCAGTGCTTTAACTGTCATCAGTAAAAGTTATTTAAATTCTAGATGGCAAAGGAATCTTAATTGGACCCCATGTGGTAAGGTCAAGTTGACTGTCACAGTCAACTGTGTAACTTGAGGGAATTATTCTCTCCAATACTTCAACTTGTCTTTCATTGCAGTTGTGTGATTCCAAGTGGCAAGGATGAGCAGCCATGCAGAAAATCTTTGACAGAATTCTTAGACTGCTTCTAAAGCCTTGCATGCTGAAGATCTATAAATGTTACTAAATTAATGAATAAAGGCAATTTCATGGAGGATTAATGATAGCAAAATGACATTATCATTCTTTTATGTTTTTATGGGAGGCAGTTACACAGAGTGAAGGAGAATATGTAATGGGCAGATGTAATTGATTAAAACCTCTGTGCAGTAAGTGGGAACTCCAGTTTGAGCTACATCCCATTAAATACTGAACTCTTGATTGCTGTTCAACAAAATCAATACAGAGCAGAAGTTGGTAGTGAATCTTGTGCCTGCAGCAGTAGTGCAGTTTGACAATAAAAATCAATGCCCAGTCTCAAAACTGAGCATTTAATAGTATTCGTGGTTTATGTCTTTTATAGATCCTTAGGTCCTTAAGGCCATATGTTAATTTACTGCCTGTGTCTGGAGCTGGGGAGGTCTGTGACTTAGAGAAATAGGGCTTTTTTTACTTGTTTTGTATCATGTATTAGTTTCTGCCACTAAAACCCATAACTGTTGCATGTGGAATTTTTGCTCAAGGCATTAACCCCTACACATCTCTAGATAAAAGACCACCAGTCAGGTAGTGAATAGGCAGGAGGAATCCTTGCACAAAACCAAGCACAATTTTCAACAGTTTATTCTTTAAAAATCAGTGTCCTGACTGTGACAATGACAAGTTCAGGATTTTTTTTAAAGTCTGTAATAGATTCTTTATTAAAATACCATTTTCATGTAACTAACTTAATGTAGCCAATTTTTACATACCTTGTAGAAATAACAGGACTGGAGGTTGGTTACAAATAGATCGTATGTTATCCTAGAGTAAACTATCCAACAGCAATATATGAAATAAGCAATAATTTAACTACTTCATAGTTTAATAATCAAGCATTTTATACTTTTCCTGGAGAGAAATTACATCTATCTTGATCCATCAGAAGATTTAAGAGCTGTGTGCCCTGAGCTTTCATTTCAGTATCAATTCTTCCCTTTCCCAGTACAACTCCATGCATATTTCCAAATGTTTTATAGAATAGAAATGAAACTCAGTTCTTAGTATTTCACAATATTTCTCAGAAGTTTTTATTATTAACAAGTTTATTTTTGTGTATGTATGCTGTATGTTTTGTCCTGTACTGTATTGTCTTTGTGAAGTATTTTGTATACAACAGAAAATAAGGCACATAAAGTGTACTTGAGTGCTTCAAGTCGGGTCTCACACCCTCCTGGGAAATTGAGCCTGGTGTCTTGACTTGCAGCCCTTTGACCAGTGAATAATGTTTCTGCTTGACTAGTGAAGTATCAAACCCAAACTGAAATAACTGATAACTTAAAAATCTAGAACAAAGTTCATTTTTTCAAATTGCATCAGAAATCTTACACTCATTTGGTAAGCTGCAGAGCATGCTCCAAAAAAAAGGGGGGAGAAGTTTCTGTGTCCATACATGGTAAAGAATTTATGAGAATTGTTTTGGAATTACTGCTGAATCACTCTTAAAATACTCCATAGAGACCTCTGAAAAATGTGCAGTGGTGTGAAGCAAATTAACTTCCTGCCACCAAAAGCATGTATTTTTAAAAGACAATTAATGCATGTAATTTTCCCACTATAAATTTTGCAGAGTGGCTGTAATTTTTCTTGTGAGATGGAAGTGTAGGGTTAGAGAATTAGTCTAGACATTTACCTATGGCTTATTTAACTGCAAAAACTGCAAAAGCAGTGTCTGGCAGTGTGCTAGCAGTGTGATTGTGTGGGTCACAGAATCACCAATGAGTCAGATTGGAAGGGATCACTGGGGGTCATCTGGCCCAGCCTCCCTGCTCAAACAGGGTCGTCCGTGGCACAGGATTGCATCTGGGCAGTTCTTCCCAGTGGGGAAGACTCCAGACCCTCTCTGGGCAGTCTGTTCCAGTGCTCTGTCACCTGCACACTGCAGTTCTTCCTGTGTTGAGGTGGAAATTCCTGGGCATCTATTCCTGCCCATTGCCTCTTGTCCCATTCGTTCTTGTCCCAGAGCCTGTTCCATTCTCTGACCCGTCCCTGCAGACATTGACACACATGGATGAGGTCCCTTCTCGATCATCTCCTCTTCAGGCTGAACAGCCCCACCTCCCTCAGCCTTTCCTCATGAGAGATGCTCCAGTCTCTTAATTATGGGATCACATCCCTGGCTGCTTTTGCTTTAATGTACTCTTAAGCAATGGCAGTAGAATTATTGCTGGTAAAAATTATACACACACACACCCCAAAGCAAACACTGCTTATTTTGTGTACTTACAGCAGGAAAAAAATAGTTTCCTGATGATGTGGCTTGTTTGATTGTCCCCATTTTGGAAATGGGGCTTGTTTGTGTTTTTACTAGGCTAGCTTGTTTCTCTTCATTAATCTAAGAGAGAGTAATATCTCTCTCTTAAATTTCTGTCTTGCTTGTTCACATATCAACCTAAACAGCAATGGACCAGTCTTGCCTGTATCATCTCTCTCTTCAGAATTTGTCTGTGTAGTCTGTTCCAGTAAAGCCTGTGACAGAAGCCTATATTGATGTAGCTATGGCAAGTGGTACTTAATTTCTCTTTATCTCTTAATCTAATCAAGTGGTACACAGTAATTCCCAAAGCATAACTGGATTATCAGCACAGTCAAGCCTCTATCCAGTCACAGTTTAAAATGAACCACTGTACAAGGCCACAGTAAAGGCACTTGATAGAGTAGGGACACTTAAAACACCTTATTATGCGGTTTTATTAATCAGGACATCTTTGAAATCACTGATGATGTTCTGATGGCTGCAGACTGAGATTTATCATGTGCAGGTATCATCTACTTCCAGCCTCAAGCTACAGCTGTTTGCTTCCTGGAAGGAGGTTTTTCTTCCTTACAGTATTTGTAAGCAACAGCTGCTTTTCACTGAGGGATGGGTGTGAGTGCTTTTTCTCCCAGTGATTTTTCGGTGTGTGGGGGTGGTTTGCTTCTATTTTGTTTGGGCTTTGTGGGTTTGGTTTCTTATATTATGTGGTCATATAGAGAAAGCCTACAAAGGCAAGGTACTGCTGAATAGTCTGTAGCCTGGACAAAACTCTGAAGTTCATAGTCTCTCATGTTCCAACAAAGTCTTTCACTTGCCTTTTATTTATTTATTTATTTATTTAATCTCTCTCAATAGTGTTGAAGGGTTCTTATTGTTGCCATTGACTGGCTTCTGTTTAGAAAATAATTATGAATTTCGTGATTTTCAGCAGCTCCACAGTAGCAGCAGTATATAATAAATGCAGTTTTTGAAGAAAACAATATTTCAGTGTTAGGGCTGCACTTTCATCTGGGCTAGGAGTGAGAGGTCATTGAAGAAGAAAATGAGTTTAACTGGTACCTACTAACATTTACAGATTGCTGATTTGACTCCCATCTAATATGTGAAGTTCAGAGAGGAGTTACCTCAGCTTTAAGCATTTGCCCCAGAACAGACCATTTATACACTGCCCTGCAGTGCCGAACTTCAGCAGAGGTCAGTGCAGCGTCCAGGCTGGTTTAGCTGCAACAGTGCAGACACTCAGTGTGCACACAGTGCACATGTTCCTGTAGAAGAAAAATATGATCTAATAACCTTGTAATAGTCAGAATCGGTCGTTCAGTTTTACAAAAAGTATTTTACAAACATTCAAAGCTTCTGCAGGTACTGAAAAATCAGCTTAGTAACTGTATAATAGCAAAGTTATAATACCTACTGATTCAACACTGTTAATGAAAGCTTCCTGAAGCTTTTCCAGGAATTGCATCCAAGTACTGAGTGCCTTTAACTCTTAAGATCTGCTCTATCCATAACACTTAGCTCTTACAGAATACTGGGTATTTTTGGCTTTGTCAGTGTGTCAAAAGTGACATTAAAACAAACTTGGAGGGCTTTTGGTGAAGATTTCAAGTAGCAGTAGCCTAACTGTGCTCTCAACAAAGTCAACATAATATGTCACTAGATGAGAATCAGTTTAATGCTTTTAAAGTTGAAGTCCATAACTGTATTAGGGTGGATGTGGTTACTTGGGTGATTGGACAGAGCTGGAGACAGTATGTGGAGCTGCAGTTTTAAATTTTTAAAGAACTTTGTATCTTTGTTAATTATATAAGTCACTGGAATGTGTTTAAGTCTATTTATCCTACAGCTTTTGGGTACTTCACCTTAATAAGCCCTACAGACATGCTAATGTTCAACTCCCATTTTAGACATGTAGTTTTAATTGTAAACTGATCTCTTTGCTAAACAGAGAGTCTTCATTAACTTGGATTCACTAATTCCAGAGCCTGGGCAAGCTACAAGTGATAATGAGATGCAGATCCTGGCTGATGAAACATTTGTGGAGGGCTTGTTTTTCCAGACATGACTGAGTTTGTACCAGCAACATCACTGGTATCAGTATCTGATCAGAAGCCTACACTGAATGATTTGCTCTCACAAAGGCTGAAATAACTTCTCTATTTCATCATGAGCAGTGACAGGGGCCTTTCCTGCAGCTCTTGGGGCTGAGAAAGCCTCAGGGAAGGGTCCACCTGTTCTGACAACTGAGTGTGAAAACCAAAACCTGATGAATTCCACCTCTGAAATATGTGGTGACTCATGAAAGTGCCCTGCGCACATGGAATGGATCTGAGTGTCCTGATGACTGTCTCCTCTCCTTGGCCTGCCCAGCAGGTGCAGACAGGTTTTTTTTGTGCAGAACAGCCAGCTTGCCTGGTGTGCTGTAAGGAGAAACATCTGTTCCTGAGCAGCAGAGCACATCTCAGTGTGACTTGGCTTGTGGCAGTGGCTGCTGGTGCCCCATTGCTGATGAAAGCACATCACTGTTAAGAGAGATGTGAGAGAAGTGCAGGAAGGAAGAGCAGAAAACTGCTGTCTGCATGCAAAAAATGCTTTTTAATTGACTGCCATCAGTGGAGGCAGAAAGCCAGGCAGATAAAAATCAGCACTTCCTGGGCACTGTTCATTCTGTTACAGTTGTTTGTCTTCACCACACATTATTATTAAGTGCTTAATCAGTATTAAATCTAATTCTGGGATGACATCTTAGAAATTGTTTTACAGCATTAGCAGCTGGAAGAATGTCCTGCCTGTTAATTACTTACATTATCTGTCTCTCAGAATACCAGCTGGCAGTCAAAATACTCTAGAATGAAACCCAGTACCCAGACAAATGTCATATTTATGCAGGTGTAGGAGCATACTGTGTAATCCCTTAAAACCAGTGCCTTCAGAAGGTGATGTAGGAACTCATTTGGGGTACCCCCTGTGCTGATATGTCTTAGGGAAATGGGAGATACTTTTTTCTGTGCACACACACATGAGATATCTAATGCTTGCAGTTTTATAATGTGCTAGGGAAAGCACATCTAGGAAGGAGCTAAAGAGTCACCACAAGGGTAGTTAGTCTAAGAATCAGTCAGCTGTCATTTCTGAAATGTGACCATCCTAGCTGATTTTGAGGAGAATATCAAGGTATTAGTTGTGAAATCTCTGTTGGGGTTCTGATGTGTGCAGGTTTGCTCCCCATTTGTCCAGCAGTGTATGAGCCCAGATTGTATTGCTGTGCTAAGCCACAGCACCCTCATTCCAGGTAGTGGGAGTGGGACTGAGCACCAGGACTGCTTTCATTTCTGGATAAGCTGTGAATGCTGTTTTGCTGAGAAGGCAAACAAGTGAACTAAATCCATATATTTTGTCCTTTCAGCATCCAAGCCTTTGCAATCTCATTCCCAGGGAGCCAGGTTTTGGTCTGTTCCCCCACTGATTCACTTGACTCCTTCAGTACGAATCTTCCCATGGGAGTATTGTGAGGAGTTCTGCATGTCCTCATTCTTTGTTTGAGGGTGAAGCAGTGGTGGGGCCTGTGAGGTCTTGATCCAAAATGAGTCATTTGACCCCTCTCGTATTTTGTCTTGGAGAAGGGAAGGATTGCACAGACATCCTTTTAAGGAGCCACGTGCTCCAGGGTGATGAAAAGGAAGACAGAGGACAAGCTGTGGCTCTAAATACCTCAATGCAGTTTTGGGGTCTTTTTTAAGAGAGAGGCACTTGTTCTTAGGGTCTCTGCATTATTTCAGTCTGTAAATGCAACTTTCAGGTTCACAGAGCTAAATATGGTTTTTCTTCTTCCCTCCTGCCAAGTTGTAATGCTTGAACAGTGGAAATACTGGGTTTTTCCCCGAGGCAAATACAATCTTGTGAAGGACAAAGTATTTGGGAAACACTGGGATGAAAAGGAAGTTTAGGAATTGCATGGCATAGTTTACAAATAAAAATCCCAAGATGTTTTTTAATCTTACAAAGGAATGGTCTGCTCCTTCTCTCTCCCCAGTCCCATGATCCATTTACCTTTGTACTTAATTCTGTAAATATGCACTGTATTGAATCTGTTTGTTGAGAACGCACAACTCAAGTTATCTTATTCAGCCTGCAAGTACTGGGGAAAATAAGTGATAGGATAATCCATGATCTGACTGAATAGAGGGCTGTTTGTAGCATCTGGCTGTCAGATTTCTGTTTGCTTGTCTCATGTGAGCATTCTGACAATTAATCAATATTGAAGTGCTCCTCTGGATGTGCAAAGGATTGGACAGAGGAAGTGCCAACATGACCATATGCCTTTTGGCAAAACTGCTGTTTGGCTTCTTTAAGTTTTATGAATTTTCAGGGTATAATCTTTTCTCAAAAAAGAAGAAACTAATAGTGAAGTAGTTTTTTTCAGGGCTGTGAGCAAGACCATTTTTGCAATCCTTGGCATACACATTCAGAAGAAAACAATAACAATGCATGTTCAGGCCATTCATTTTTATTTATGTTGACAATATACTCACAAATTTTCTACTGTTGGCAGTAAAATTCTGGCTAATGTGTGCTGCTTATTCACTGTGAAAGTCCTCCCATGCACTTCCAAGTGAAGCACTGCAATAATAAGACTGAGAATTCCTTTTTATTCACAAACTAGCCAAAAATGGGCAGTAACACCGGAAACTGTCCCAAAATTGCCCAGCTTGTTCTGGTGCTGTCAGCATCATTGCAGCCCTGCCAGTTTTTGCATATTGCCAGTCAAATTTACTTTAGCAGTAGATATAGAGGAAAGCTGTGTGAAACTTCCCCACCCCCCCACCAGTGTTTCGGGGTGAGTTTAAAAGGCAGCAATTCTTGGCCCCATAGTGCCTTGGCAATCCCATCCAGTTTTCCCTTTAATGTTTTCCACATATGGTTGTGAAATCCAGCGTCTGACTTGTTTTCTAAATATAGAATCATAATTATTTTTAAAATTATCGATGCAATGAGTCTTATTTTTCAATATTTTTTTCTCCTTTTGTGATATAACGAAGCATTGAGAGTTCTTGCATTGTCCATTTCCCAGAGGCACTTTTGAAGACATTTTATTCTTTTTTGTTTATGTTTTACTGTTTATTGGGAAGTATCTCCTTTGTAGTTTTGAAACAGAAAGCAGAGCAGGAAAGAGCACATTCCTTTGCCAGTGGAAGAGTGGCCAGGCATGAGCAGGCTGTGCCCCACTATCAGCACAGAGTTTTTCACACAGCTGTGCCTGGTTCTTTGGTAGCAGTGGTGGAACAAAAACCAGTGGTGGTAGTAGCAAAGCACAGGCTCAGTGGTTTCTTAGCTGCATTTTGAGAGTTTGTCTCTTACACTGCACTACCCAGCTGTAACCTCCTTGTGTGCTTCTGTGTTATTGGTGTGACCAAATGGAATTAACTTCACATGAATGGATTTGAATTTGCTCTTTGATGACGCAGGATTTTGTCTTGGAGGTGAAAAGTGGCTGAATGTAAGTCTAGATTGTGAAAAAACAAGTAAAGTGAACGAGTTTTATTTCCCCACCTCCCTGCAAATATTTGTGTTGTTTATCTAAAAAGCAGGAAAGAGCCTGTGATTTTAGTAAGATGCTTAGAATAAAATCTGGGGTTTTGAACAGATTTCCCTGCTTTGGCAGTGCTTTCCATTGTTAAATTCACAATGACTTATTACAGAACTATTCAGAAGCAATCCTGCCAGTGCAGATTTCAGTTTTAGTGGCCCATAACACCCCAAACCACTCCACTTCTCTTGGTAAAGAAAAGAATATACAGTGTTATATCAGGGGAGAAACTGGTAAATGGCATTTGAAAGCAAACATTTTTATTCATAAAGAGAAGAAATTATACCAGTGTACAAGTAGTAGTCACAACTGATGATGTCTTTAACAAGCAGACAGTTCTTCTTGGGTAGTGGGGGGGAGATTAAAAAAATGAAGTTATTTTAAAATCACCTGGATTTTTAAAGTTGGACTCAACAGGTTCCATCCTGCTAATGTAAATGTTCTTAGGAATAACTGAAAGCATGTTTGAAAAAACAATATGTAAGGAAAGAGGCAGTTTTAAATTAGACTGGCGAAACATCCAGAATGGCATGAAGAGAAGCATTGTTGAATTTCTTATGGATTACCTTAAATTTTGGGCCTATATTCTTGCAAATTATGTATTCCATACCTGAATATTGGAATTAATTATAGTCATGGCAAGAAGATCTCTGGGGTTTTGTGTTGATAATCACATGCAGCCGGTGACATAAAGATCTGGAAGACTTCTAGAATTGCAGGAACAAAATAAAGCTAATATCTTACATAATTTCCTGACTAGAACTTTCCCAGACTACTGTTACCCTGCATATAGCATTTGAAAACATTACCAACAGCATTACAGAATGAAGCCCAGTACAGTTTAGTATCTGAGAGGGGATGAAGTGATTGAAGTCTAAGGATACAATGTCAGTGGAATAGTCAGAAAGGACTTGTATTCGTAAATGTTTCTATAGAAAAGTTACAGTGTTCTCTGTGCGTCTGTGACTGAAACTATTTCAAGATTTGCCACTCTTTGCCACTAACAATTTCTTGCTTTTTCTGTTGGACTCTGAGCAAGAGTGATAACATAAAATAGTGAGTTTTGCATGCAGATGGAAAGGAACTGGTTTTGTAACAGATTGAGTTTCGGGAGTAGGGTGTGGGTAGAAGAAGATATGCATTGCTGGTTTAGTCTCAGACATGTGGTCAGATCCTTTTGTTTGAACCTCCCCACATTCTTCAGGATGTGAGTGGGAGTATTCTCCCATACAGAAAAACCTTAAACGACTCCTGTGACTTCTCTTACAGTGAACCTCTGATACTGCTGGTTTCTAAGAAAAGAATTTTAAATTTATGTTGAGGTAGGACAGGCATGGAGGTCTAAAGACACATGGTGAAGTACACAGTGCTTCTGAAATCTGCTGCTGAATGAAGGGTGGTGTGAACCACAGCCTGCAAGCTGCACAACGGTGAGTAAAAGTAATAGTGACAGATTAAGGCTCCAGATTAATAGGAGTTGTATGCTGCACCTTTAGCTTTCTAACATAACGGGTATGAAGTCAGGAAGATGAAACTTCTGCCATTTGGCATTTCTCTTCTGATAGAAGTGGTGGTCATAGATGCAACAGCAGAATGCAAGAGCCAGGATGTGACTTTCCTTACCAGGCATGGCCATTGCTCTGTGTGGACACCTGTATTTGTGAGAGGAATATCCAGCTCCTTTGACTGGCTATGAGCTGTTCTGCCCACTGCTCATTCAGAGTTTCTCCCCTCTGGTAAGGACAACAAATTTTTTCAAGAATTTTCTTCTATAGACCTGGGAAGGCCTACTTTTTTTCGTTCTTTCTTTTTGTTTTAGTTTGGGTTACTCTTGCTCTCTTATGGCCTATAGAGTTGGTTGTGTTTGCTTTCATCTCTCTTCCACTTGGCAAGAAGCCAAGCCATGACTCTTGGTGTAGGGATGCAGACTTTCTGGTGAAATGGAATATCTGGTAGGATATACAGCTCTTTCCACAGCATAAATTCTTAGGAGCATGGGAAGTATAGTGAATACAGACATATGAGCACCAAGGTGCCTGTGCAGCCCTCATGCAATCCTCAGGGATTGAAACAAAGCCCATGGAATGTGTCTGGAATACCTTTCTGATCATGCTAAAGCTAGACTTCCTGTATTTAAGTGTAGACTGCCTAATAATTTATGCCCAAGTGTCTTCATAGTACTACAAGGCATCTTTTCACCAGGATTTAGTTGTGGTCAGGAATACATTAATGGATGACAGCATCTTCTGTTTAATAGATGAATCTTTACTCTCTGCAACTAAACCATGAACACACAGAAGGAGAGAAGAAGCAAAAGTGCATAGCCCAGTTGAGGAAACAGTTTGCTGCTGTTATCTTTAGGAGGTTTATGCCACTTGTGAATTTAGCCTAATATACCCATTCCTTAAAAAATGCCAAACAATCACCTCCTCAACCAAATCCTAGTAGTGAGAGTGGATATATTATTTTTTTTCCCAAGCTACACATAAACCATTGACACAACATGGTTCAATTGTAATACAGTTACAACTTGGCTGAACAAAGAGAAGTATTTTTTTCGACTTGACTGCTTAGCACACAAACTCAGAGTGATTAGCAAAGCTGAAAAAAAAATGTCTTTAAGAGAAAATAAAACTGAGCAGCTTATTTAGTAGAGAAGGGAGAGGGGAGTTTTTTTATTGCAATCTCCTTAAGGGACAAAGTTGGGGAAATCCCCTAATGTTGTTAGCATGACACAAGATCTTGTGTTTGAAGACTTGCAGAAATGGATCTCATGTGATGACTAATCTCATTTGTCTTTTCTATTCTTCTGTCACCAGAACTGTGATGTTTGAGGACAGCTGGTGTCCTCAGAGCAAAGCCATCCTGTGTTTGTTTGTTCCATATAAGTCTAGAGACTGAGCCAGCGAGGGTGGCAGTGCAGCTAAACTTGGAGTGTGGAGCCTTGTTCCTAATGCCCTGACAACAGGACTTTCAAGGTGAGTTCTCTTATGACCTTGGGCCTCCTTGAGCTTGGGGAGAATAATTTTGTCTGAAGAGAAAGACATGCAGTGAAGTCATGTTCTTGATCCAGATGGAGGCAATGAAGCTCAGGAACCTGACTCTATGGACATCTGGGTTAGAGGCAGAGATGATTTTGGTGCTCAATATTGTTCTCCTATATTGAAAGGATGTATTTAGGTAACCTCCCACTAAAAGGTGAAATAGGAGATTTCCTTTTCCTTATTTTTAATTGAGAGAGCTCTGTGGGCACTTTTAAGCTCTGCTCCCCATATTCCTAGTGAGTTTTTTTCCTAGTATTTCAGGGTTTTGTATTGAAAGTGAATTTTAACTGTTGAAGGATAATGTGGGACCTTCTGAAACTGAATAGGTAAACATATGCTGGGATTGTCTTATTTAAGACATTCCTTGTTTGCCACTAAGGAATAAAAGAAATCCAAAAAATGTATTGCACTTAGCTGTAGCTGGCCTGAATGCTAGAGGAGGTCCCATAAAGGGGCTGAAGGTATTTTATTCTATCAATTTGTCAGACTAATCACTGTCTTGTGAGAGAGGTTATTTCAGTGAAGAGTGAAAGTCAGCTCTCAAGTGAGAAGGAAATGAATGATGTGAAGAGATCCCTGACTCATAATTAACTCTGTTCAACAGGTGAGCGTGCAGCGTTATATAATATGGTATAAACGTAGTTTGAAGGCAGTGTACAGTGACTCACAAATTCTGCATTCTCAACCGTTATAAGGCAGTGCATTCAGTGATTCTTCTCCTCCTAGATGCTGAAATACTTTGAGTAGCAAAACCACTTTTTTTGTGTCATATCCTCCTGGTTGTTAAGTACAACTCCTGCATGTCTCCATCTCCTTCAAAAGTCTCCAGGTGGCTTAAAAAAAAAAAGGAATGAGAAACTGGAATATTTTGTAAGAATATCTTGCATTCAGTGCATTTTCAGAATCCAAATTCCTGTCATATGTATTTCAGAAGCTCTTGCCAGTTGAGTCCTTCCACAGTGTGTATTTTACTGTGTTCATTGAGTTATTGTCACTATTGCTTTTAAAAGTCTTAAGGTTATTTCATGGACAAACAAATCATGCTGAGGTCGAAGCAAGTTTAATAACACTTCTTGTTGAATTCGAAAATATAAGAGGATCATTCTGCTTGAATACTTGGCAGCTGTGAAGTGTTTTAATGAACAGAGCCTTGTTTCTATATGACTATTAAAGCAAATAGTGTTGGTGAATATACATGTTTGTACAGCAAGCGCCAGTCTCTTGTGCAGACTTTTTGCACCTCTCTCTCTTTCAAGTACATTTTTTCTCATGGAATGATTTTGTAGTGCAAAGATGCCAAGCACTAGTTAGTAAAGAGTTTTCAAGTGCAAGTGCTCACAGCTGCAAGATGTGTTCCTGTAAATTTTCTCTGGCTGTTCTAACCAGAAACCCCTTCTGTCTGTTCTCTAGCAATGCATTGGCACCAAACCCGCAGCAGCGAGTGTTACTGTGGGGTTCATCTTACAGAATGCATAGGAAGGAGGAAAAACGTACATTTTGCCTCAGCACCTGCTCACCACCACCTTTATAATTCAGGTTTGCAGGGCAGGATTTAGGATGTCCTACCCTCTAGAAACAATTCTGATCATAGTGATAGCTGAAGTTGTGCATAACTGACACGAGCAATAAATGAAGGCAGTGAGATTTTGCAAGGTAAAAGAAACAACCCACAGGAGAACTTCTTATCTCTGATTATTGCTGACAGGATAAATGTTCCAAAAAGATCAAGAGCTGTTCCATTGTAGTTTTCTTATTTCATATATTGATAGGCTTCTAAAGCACACAGCTATTAGAAAAATTGTCTACCAGTACTCAGAGTGAGGGGCTGATACAAAGCTTCCTAAGACAGTCAGGAGACAGGCAAGACAGACTGTTAGCCAGATCCTAGCAAAAATGGCTGGAATTTCTAGCCTTGAGGAAGGCAAGACAGAAATAATCTTCAGCTGAACATATAAAAAATATATCCAAAAAATTTCTTAGTATTTAGAACACAAAGGACAGTTAAGATGGTGCAGAATTGATTATGTACATGTTTTAGAATTCATTTTGCATGAATTCTAAGCAAGGAGCTTGCCAGTTCCTGTGACAAAATATTGTAATTTATTGCTTCCCCAGATTAAATAACCAGAAGGTGTTTTTTTTGTAGATCTTTAAAATGTCTGTTGAATGTCACAGATTTCTAAATCGAAAAGGTTAAAAAAAAGCATATTGGAAGCAGACAATACTGTGCAGAACACTTGGTTTTGCTCTTCTGATCAATACATACAATTCCTTAAAATCTGCCTAATATACTGTGAAGTATCCAGGTCAATTATTTGGCACAGTTCTAAAAACATAGCACTATCCCATCCTTGATATTTTACTATGACTTGTATGTTTGCTACATTTTTTTGCCTTTCCCTTGAGTAGAACATTGGTTTGTTACATTATTTCATATATAAGAAAGTGTTAGTCCTCCGTAAGTAAAATATTTCAATAAATACAAGTTGAATTTACAAGTGAAACTGATAAGGCTGAAAAAACAGTTGCTCAAATTACATATAAACAGTGCATTATAAAGGCACTGTGAAAATGTGTGAGGCAAAATGAACAAACACTACAAAGTCAAAAGCTATGCTGTAAAGCTGAGACACCGTTTTTTCAAATGCTGCATATCGCAGAAAAACCCACTTTCTCTGCATTCTTCAAAAAGTCCCTTTATTCTTTTATCCCAAAGAGAGGACATAAATTAAATCCTTGCTGAACTAATAATGCAGCCCGGAAAAAAAAAAAAGCAAATTTTTGTTTAACCATTTAACATGCTCGTAGAGATTAACTCAGTCCACAGGGCCTGGGGAACTAATCTAAAAAGCCCTCTTGGGCACACTTTGGTTGGAGGGAAGAAAAACTGGCACAGCAGTAACTCCTTTGTGTCCTTTGCTGGTGAATGGCCTGTGACTCTCGTCTTTTTCTTCCTGCAGTTCTGCACTGAATTGGAAATGTTACATCCCCAGGCCCAGATATGTCTCTGATCCAAAAAGGGTGCTCAGAGGAGAGAGCTTAATGAGATTTAGTGCCTAGTCTGGTAAGTCTCCGTGTGACTCCTTGCTTTGACCCCAACCTTCTAGTTATTGCTGTAAAGGAACAAACTTTATATGATCAGGAACAATGACACTGATCTCTTTTATGCTTTCTTTCTGAAAAAGAAACAAAATTAAGACCAGACAACATAATTTGGCCTCTGCTGGCACAAGACTTCTGAGCAGAATAGGAAAAACAACCTTTTGCCATCCCAGGAACAAATTATTTTGTTCTCATTAATGAAATGGCAAAATGTGGATTTGCAGCAGAGGCAGGGCAGTTGTGTTAAGGACCATTGCTCCTTAAAATGCTGGTGGGGGGATTGGGATGAGTGAGCTCTGCAGAGCAGTACCCTACAGCTCCAGTTCTGCATACTCTGCTTTCCTGGGATCCATGTCCATGGGACAGAATGGCAATGTGGGCAGAGGGATGGGAGGAGCAGTGTGTATCCATCCTTTAATGCAGGATGCTGCCCTCAGGGCCTCCCCTCCTGCCCCGGGGCACAGAGCAGGGCTGGCTGGGCTGCTCCCTGGGCTGGGAGGATCCCGGGCTCTGTGCACTTGAAGCAGCTGGACAGGGTGACATTGAGGGGGACGGTTGCTCAGCCAGCACCAGGGGTTTTGAGTATTTGTTTTGCTCATTTCTAAAATCAGTCCTGACTCGAAAGCTTTTTCAGCAGCTGCAGAAATCTACAGTCTTTAGCTCACAGCCCAGTCTGTCATTTTGTGTTACATCATGCACTATTCCAGGAGGCAGAGCTGCCTATGATTTCATAGCACAGTTGGTTTTCTAGCTTGATTCCTCAAGGGACCTTTAAGGGAATGGAAACCCACAAATAAAATGAAGAAATTAAAATATATTACTAACTCTAAAATGCAGCATTTATTTGGATTAAAAAAATACAAAATTATAATGATCCTTTATACTGGATTTGATTTTGGTTCTGCAATGATTCAATAGGTTCACTAGGTTCCTGCTTCCCAGTCTCACTTTACTTTGGGAAATACTTTGTTAGAAGAGGACTTCCTCTCTGAGGGAGGTGTTACTATAGAGGGTCTCTAATTGTTTTTAGCAGGTTTTACATTTTCTGGGCTATTATTGGTCTATATAAAAGTTGTGATTTGAAGTCAAAGTCCACCTTTCATCCTGAAATACCTTACTAATGGGATCATTAATTACCCCAAGTTCCCCAAGTGGAACACAAATACCAAGCTACGGAAACACAAAAATGTTTCATTTTTTAAATTCTGAAGGAACAGTCCCACTTATTCTAAGGCTTGTATATACATTGTCTGGTCTTTTTGGACTAACTAAATTTTGGTGTAAATCAAAGGGGTTCTCTCTGACATGGAGGTTTCACATACCTCTAATAAAAACAGGGGTTTTTGTGCCTAATCATGGAGCATGTGGTCTGTGCTGGAGGAAAATCCAGCCTAGTTTAGTTCCAGATGCAGCCTAACTCTGTAAAGACCTCTATAGTAGTTACTCTTTCCTCCTTTGCTGTTAAGAAAAGTGAACTATTTTAGAGTATCCCTCCCCAAACTGTTGCCTCAAGGCAGCCAAAAGTGGAATATGTTGTGCTGAGCTGATGCAGGAATGCTCTAAGTGGGAAAGAGTGCTCTAAGTGGCCCTGCTGTGGGAATCAGAGAACAATTGTTTTGACAACATGTTCTCATGAAGATTTCGTGCCACTGTGTGCCAGTTCAGTAACTTGGTCCTCCTTTAACTTACTCCTATTCTCAAATTATGTTACTAAAAGCAAGCATTTTTTGTCAACTCAGTTGTTAGGCCTGTTCAGGCATAGTTGTGAATAAAACTAAGTTAGCTGATAGGTCAGTTTGTGTTTTGAGAAGGACTCGGGGGTGCTGGTGGAGGAGATGCTGGACATGAGCCAGCAATGTGTGCTGGCAGCCCAGAAAACCAGTTGTGTCGTGGGCTTCATCCAAAGCACTGTGGGCAGCAGGGGAGGGAGGGGATTCTGTCCCTCTGTTCTGGTAAGACCCACCTGGAACATTGCCTCCAGCTCTGGGGCCACAGCATAGGATTGGAAACAGTCCAGAAGAGGCCACCAAGATGCCAAGATGATTTGAGGGATGGAGCACCTCTGCTGTAAGGAAAGGCTGAGAGAATTGGGATTGTTCAGCCTGGAAAAGAGAAGGTTTTGGGGTGACCTAACTGTGACCTTCCAGTACCTGAAGGGAACTCTTAGGAAAGATGGAGAGAGACTTAAGAGCGTGGAGTCACAGGGCAAGGGGGAATGCTTCACATAAAGAGTAGGTTTAGATTAGATATTAGGAAAAAGCTCTATACTGTGAGGGTGGTGAGGCACTGGCACAGGTTGCCCAGAGAAGCTGTGGCTGCCCCATCCCAGAAATGTTGAAGGCCACATCGGATGGGGCTTGGAGCAACCTGGTCGAGTGGAAGGTGTCCCTGCCTATGGCAGGGGCTTGGAACAAGATGAGCTTTAAGGTCCCTTCCAATCTAGACTGTTCTATGAAATACTGCTCCTGCTGTGAGTTGGACTCGTGCTGCGCCACAGTTCCATCACCAGCTGGGCTGTCCCGGCTGCTGTTCCGACACAACCCGCAGCAGAGTTTGGAAGGTGCCGCTGGAGCGGGACGAGCCCCGTCCCATCCCGGCCCGTGGCGGGGCCGGTGCCGCCACCGCGCGGCCGAACCGCGTCAATGCCCAGAGGCTCCACGTGCCAAAGCTGGTTCCTATAAAGACCAGTTGGATTTACAGTTATTCCTCTTCTTTTTCCACCCCCCTCAGGATTTGCAGATGTTTCTGTTTCGGCTTTATGAGGTGACAAGCCAAACTGTCCAACAAAACATGGCTCATTGTCACTTACTGTTGCCCATGGCAGATGCCTGAAAAGGTTAGACCATTGCCTCCTGATAGCACAGTGAATTCTCATGTTTTAGTCCTTGAAGTTACCCGCTTTTGTCATGGAAATGTTTATGTGTAGAGAGAAAATAACATGAGTTCTCCTTACTGGAGTGCTGGTAGATGCCAGAGCGTGTCCAGAGAAGGGAAATTAAGATGGTTGAAGCGTCTGGAGCATCAGTCTTACAAGGAGCAGCTGTGAAGGCAGCAATAACTGATTGGAGAAGAGAAGGCTCAAGGGAGACCTTATCACTCAATTATCTGAAAGGAGGCTGTAGCCAGGTGGGTGTTGCTCTCTCCTCCCAAGTAACAAGCAATAAGATAAGAGCAAACAGCCTCCAGTTGTGCCAGGGAGGTTTAGATTGGATATTGGAAAAAATGTCTTCAACAAAACAGCACTGGAACGGGCTGCTCAGGGAAGTGGTGGAGTCACCATCCCTGGGGGGATTTCAAAAACAAGTAGGGGTGGTGCTTAAGGGATATGGTTCAGTGGTGGACCTGGCAGTGCTAGGTTACCAGTTGGGCTCTCTGATCTCAAGGGTCCTTTCCAACCTTAACAGTTCTATGGTGCATGCTTGATGTTCCTCAACTCTGTTTTTGTTTCCCTATGTAGCTTATCTGGTAGTTTCTGATGGGTTTTAATCCCCACCCTTACTGAGATCAGTGCAAGCCATAACATACTAGAAGTCTTTTCATTTCTGTTGTCACCCTTACTGCCACAAGAGGAAACTCCAGAGTCTGAGGTAGAGACAATATTTTAGTTGCTTTTTCCATCTGATAACTGGGAAACTGCTTAAAGGAGAGGGGGAATGGCAATGCTTCCTCCCTCTAGCTACAGTACTCTTCTATAACTCAAAATCTCTCTGCAATTACCCAACACAAATTAGTTTCTTCTCTCTCTCCCCATCTCCTGTCTTTACAACGGGATAATAATCCCTTTTCGGTTTCTTTTTTTCTGATGTTTTTTTCTTTGTTGGTTAGTGTTTTTTTTAATCATAGGATATATTCCTCGGTCACATACATCTACATCTATACATCACTTCCAGACTACTTAAATAATGTTATTAGAAAAAAATGACCAAATGGGGGAAAAAAGCAGCCTGGAAAACTTTACTCTGAACATGGAAGGAATAAAGTGGTGGGTGAAATGGCTCGGAGGAGGAGGTTTCCTGCAGAAGACAATTGATGGAGAGGAGGTGGCTGCTTTGCATGAGGTTGAAGAATTTTGGTTGGTTCCCCAGATTCTCTGAAGAACCTGATTTAAACTGCTGCTGTTCGCAGTCTGTCACTAAGAAACTGTAATCAAGTAGGGCTGAGATACTTCCCTCCCCCACGCTCTTTGTAGCTGCTGCTGTTAGGAAAAATCTTAGTTCAACTCTAGCATTGCTAAGAAAAATGCGACCTCTGAGCTGGAAGCGCCATGCTTCTGAAGGGAATGTTCTGTAACATAGAAAGATACAATCTTTTTATATACCGCTGCTTAAACAGTGATCTGACATAGTCTGGAACTGTCCTGGCTTACACTGAATGCAAAGTCCTGTCTGTTTGGAAGGCTTCAATGCAGTGTATTATCAAATCCAATCTGTTGCAAATAAATTTCATCTTGGTATTTTGGTGTTGGCCTTTGGGGTGGGTTTAGTGTTTGGTGGCTTTTTAAATTTTATTTTTTTGGTGGGTTTTAGGTAGTGGGTTTTTTGTGTGTGTGGTTTTTTTTTTTTGGGGGGGGGCGGCGCCGCGTTGGTTGCTTTTGTGGTTGTGTGGGTTTGTTTGTTTGTTTGTTTTCTCTCCACAGAATGAAGTAAGATCCTTTCCCCTTCCTGCAGCGAACGTGTTTTCCCTCCATTTCGGTTGTTTCTCCTTAGGTCACGGAAGGCTGGTGGGTTTGCCCTCAGTTTAGAAAGGGATTGGTGGAACTCGGCAGGTTTTTCAGCAAGCTCTGGAAAACAGCGCTTGTTACCCCATTTACCACGGCATCTCCTCCCAGCCAGGCTGCAGCTTTGGGCTGGCTTCGGAGGAACCCGCGGCTGTGGCGCTGCGCCTCAGTTCTGGAGGGCTGGAGCTCCTCGGCCGTTCGCCCTTTGTCGTGCACCGTCCCCGCCGTGACCCCTCAGCCCTCCCCGCCGTGTCCCCTCAGAGTCCCGCCCTGCCGCCCGGTGCCCCCTCAGCGCCGGGCGGGGCGGTGCCGCCGTGCCCCCTCAGTGCCGGGCGGGGCGGTGCCGCGGTGCTCCCTCAGCGCGGGGCGGTGCCGCCGTGCCCCCTCAGTGCCTGGCCGGGCGGTGCCGCGGTACTCCCTCAGCGCGGGGCGGTGCCGCCGTGCCCCCTCAGTGCCGGGCGGGGCGGTGCCGC
>NW_024581216.1:0-26598 GCF_017639235.1 Corvus kubaryi
TTTTTTGGTACAGATTTAATTTGGAACACATTTGTATGACATATGTAGCATCATTAAATAGTTACCTGGTGCTTATCGAAGCAGCTGGAACAAAATACAGCAAACCAGCAGCTCAGTGTACATGTGGGTCTGGTACTGACTGGTATGAATTTGTATCCAGGGCTGCTTGATTTCAGTTTTGTAAGGGTAGCATCTGTTAAGAGAAGCAGCATAGCAGCTTTAAAGTGGAGGCCTAGATTTTAAGAATATTCCTACCACTGTTGTCTATACTGTATAATATAAGCATTTGAAACCTTAAAATACAGCTGTGTGTATTTTAAGTACTCTTTCAAACCAGCAGATTTTCCTGAGTCACACATCCCATTCCCAAGGAGCAGGGAGCAGTCTCTGAGTGCAAACCATGGCTGCTTTCTCATCTGTTAAGTGGTAACCCCCGAGTTCTGGTGGAGTGATCTTCGTGCTGTTGTGGGGATGCCTTGAAAATGTCACTTGCTGAAAAAACAGCAGCACCCTAAGTGGCTTGGCATTTGCATACCACAAATGACATGTGGTAAGTAGGTGGATTTGAGAGTTCAGCACTCAATGTAGAAAGTTCTGTGTAAACAGTAAGTAGTCAGCATGCTCTGTGGACTGAAGAAAGAGACAATAGGACAGCTCTGCAGGTAAGAATTCTGCCCCTAAATACCATTTTCAGGTCAGTTACTGATCTGTTTATTTCACAAAGTGCTCAGCTGTGCACATCATGTCAACTTTAAATAGCTTGGGGCTGATTTTACTTGAAAATGAGGAATAACTTTATTGATGTTTCTGGTCCTGTCATTTGGGAAGTTGATTTTTTTTTTCTTCATTTATGGTGGTTAAATGCAATTTAAGAACAACAGATTGCAAAGATTATGACACTAAGACTAAAATTAGGTTATTGTGGACCTGCTGCTCATTATCCAAGTGCTCAAGTTGGACTAAGCACTCAGAGAGAAGAGCTCTGGCAGATGAACTTGTTTAACACTGGGTAACTGAGTTCTGCTCCTCACCGTGTATTGACCAACCCATTTCAGCATTAGGTGGAAACAAACCCATTTCTGTTTGTGTACCGGGCTTTGCACAGCGGATGTGGGTCTGGGTTTGCTGCTTTCAGTGTAACCTCTGGCAAAGGGCTTGTGTGAATGACTTGGGACAGTTCATCTTTCAATCACTTTAGGAAAATCCATGTAAGAAAGGTGATGTAGGGAACAAACTTGCTGGACTCCTCCTGTCACAGAGGATCTACTGATTTTTCCACTTAATTTTCATAGTAAGTGGCCCTGCATCCAAGATTTCTGTAAAATTCATTGTATTTACTTGGTATATTTAATTTTATTTAAAATTACATGAAGAAAATAAAAACTATTCTTTCTTTTTGCAGTACATCTTTTTAGGACCAGCCATTTTCACATTTCTTTCCAGAGTGTTCTGAGCGCTTTGTTTTATTTTTAATGTAATAATAAGTCAAAGTAAGGCTTAGGGAATCACAGGTCCACATATCTGAAATACAATCATCCATCAAAAACCCTCAGTGGGACAATTACAGCCCCCACATCCTCCCACAGCAAACCATGACTGTAGGAGAAAAATTTTTGAGGGCTGCAGCTGAGATTAGACAATGTGAAGTACTCTTGCTTCAGCCTTCATGAAATCACCTGCTCTGAGTCTTAGTGATGAGATTATTGGAAAGTGGTTTTTACATTAGTACCAGCTTTATGTGTTCTGCAATTTATTTCAGCATCTGTCTCGATGTCTGTTTAAATGAGATGAGATCTGTCTGTTAGGTAGTTCTCATGTTCTTTTCATGTTTCTTCCTTGCAGAGCAAGCACAGCTTTAAATACCCTTTCAATATAAAGTACAGTGCATATCCATTACCTTCTCTTCACCCTTGAGTGCCCTCAGCATTGTTTTTCTACCCAACTTGTCTTTTCATTCTTTCCCAGTATCCTTGCTTCCTGAAAGCCAAGAAGACCCCCACTGTCATCATTCCTTCCCAATGGTTTTCAGTGTTCCTCCTTCTTCTGTTTCAACAACTCACCCTAGAATCTGATTTTCAGGAGATACACATCTGATTGTCACTTAGATGTATGTAAAGGCTTACTTTGGCTTATCATTATATTAAAAATAAAGCAAAGCACTCGTAAAAACTGTGGTAAATGAGGTCTAAGATGTTACTTTGGTTTAAACAAAGAGTATTGTGATCTGCTAATGCTCTGCACAGACTGCAGAGCCCTGAGGTGCCGGAAAAGATCCTCAGCAAGGAGTGTTCAGGTCCAGGATCTTGCTGTGCCATACACAAAGCAGTCAGACCAGTGATGCTTCTGTGAGTGTCCCTTACAGGAAATGGCTCATGGAGAGCCTGAGCTCTGAGTCAGTTTTTGTTGTTAGTTTAGAAATTCATTTGCAAAGGTTAGTAGAAGAAGGTAACAGTTATTGGTTGGGGACAATAATATTACTAATAGTTCAGGATCCAGCAGGCACATCAGTGAGAAAATGCTTGTGTTTATTCCTTTGTGTCTTCAAGTTCATCTGGTGAAATCACATGGAAAACCATATGGCAGCATCCACACTTGGACAGGCATTTGACTTGACTAAAGTAATTTCTCAGCAAGCTTGTCCTTGTTGACTGCAGGATTTTGGGGATTACAACAGGAATGTGGACAAGGCTGTCATGTCCTTCAGGATTTTTAGTGTGATGTAAGTATGAGCACAGGTGGGCAATGAGACATTCTGGGCTTCACTTCTCACCAGATGTCAGTCATTTCCCTCCCACGATCAGAAATAAAGATCAGTGATGGAGCACCCTCCCCTGTGGCCCATTTCTCAAATGCAGGCACAGCTACATCTGAGAATGGGGCTCTTTTTCTCTGTGTAAGGGATGCTTTGGCACTTCCTCCTAGCCCCAAGGTAAAGTGTCTAATCCTTGCCTGCTGACATGGGTTTCTCCTCAAAACTGCCCTGCTGCATTTCTGATGTGGACAGGACTTTACTTGTTGCTGCTATTGTTTTGGAGAAACTAAGGGATAGAGAACAACGTGTTGTCCTCTTGTGAAAGTGGATACCTGAATGAACAGAGAAGTCCCTGCAGAGGGTAGTGATATGAAGCAAACAATGCTAAATAATTTTGTCTTTATTTTTTTGTTTGTTTTTGTTTTGTTTTTTAGGGAGAGTATGGACGCTGGTTTAGCTCATTTATTTTTTACTATAAAGAACTGTTTGTAAGAGAATCACTCATATCCTTTGTGTTTTGAGCCCAAGTTTTCATTTATAAATCATGATTGTACAAAATAACAGAGAAATAATTTAACCTGTGCAGCACAGATAATTTCCATGTTGTGCTATAAAAAATGAAATGATTTCCTGGTTTGCTTGTGACTCAGGTGCAAAGTCTCCAGACTGACTTTTGAGCATGCTCCAATTTGGCTGCAAGAAGATGGTTTTTTATTTTTTAATCTATCATTCTCTAACTTTCATAAAGGTAAGTTGTAATGTGGTTTTGGGAATTAAGAACAAAGATATTCTCCCCTGAAAAGCTCATTCTTCAACCTTGGTATTACCCAATACTGCTTAGCTCTTGTCTGGCAAAGTTCAGTGGGTGGAGGAAGGGAACAGGTCTTATTTTGAGATTTTAAGAGGAGCTGAATTTTATATTAGCTTCACAGTTTATTTGTTTTTATTCCTGTCCAATAAAAAGCTACTTTTCCATGGGAGCCTGAGGAGAGCTCACTCAAGATGAAAGGAAGTGGAATGTGTCTGAGAGAGTGGCCAAATTTTGATGGGTTTTTTTGCTGATGGTATGAGCAGCTAAATCTTTTTAAAAGGCAGTGCTGCTTTCCTCTTACTGAATCAGTTGTCCAGCTCTTTCCCATCCTTTGTGAATGTACCATACCTGATCATCTGCCAAAACTTGTTTGTTTAATTAACCTCTTGTCAGACCAAGTCAGTGATATATGAAGTTTGAACAATCATGTGCAGCTTTGGGGTTCCCCTGGTACTTTCAGGTTGATTTTGATCATCACTTCAGCACATGGGATTAGATTCCCTTTCTGTGCTGCCTAGTGACACAGAGGGGATGCAGCAGCTTTGGATTCATGCTTCGTTACATATCCAAGCATTTAACACTTGAGGATAACTTGGGGGACCCGTGGTGGTGTTTTTCCCATTAAAATCATTGCTTGGCTCCATGTGCTTGAGGCACATTATGTCCCAAATTTGTTTTAGTGCTCTAAAATAGAAAACATGGGTTACACAGTGTTTCACATTTGTGTCAGTGATCTAAAATGTGAGACATGGAGAGGACCAGGCATTAGCTCATGGTGATGGGAGCTACAAAATTGAGAATGTTGGGCTTTTGAAGTACATTTCTAATGAATGTTAGTGTGGTGTGTGATCTGCTCACATTGGTAATATTCTCACCCATGAACACCTCTTGGCCTGTGCTGAGTCTCGGACTGCTGCAGCTGACCAGCTCTGGTGCCTGACCTCAATGGCTCACATGAAAAAGCTCCTTTCAGAGAAACCCTGGAATCTCTCGGCTCTGAATCCTTCACTGGTAGCTCAGGCTGTGGCAAAGGAACACACAGAAGAATGTTAACTTAAGATCATTACTCTTCAGATTACATCAGTCTGCTTCCAGCAGATAATGCCACATTATAAATGAAGCGTGTTAGTTGCCATTCTGACCTCATGAGGTGTGAACAGAATGATTATTTTAATCTTTGTAGCAATTCAGTTTGAAACACTTCTTGAGTGGAGGCTGTGGGGAAGGAGTATGCGCTTTGTGTGAAGACGTAATCTGTTCAGTAATTTAATCACTTGATCAATTTTTGTGTTTAAATGCACTTATCATGCCAGTATTTAAGCACAGAAATCTTACAGCAGCAGGGGGAGATATTCATACTGGTTCATAGGTTTAAATTCATACTTGTGCATGTTTCACATAGTTGAACTTCTTTCCATGTTTTACAGTTGTCCATTGTTGCTTGACTTGAATAAGAAAGCAGAGCAGTGTAGCTGCAAAGAGATGTTTATTTTTATTTATCGCTGAATGGACTGATAACCAAAATCATCCACACAGTGGTTACTTTTAGGTTATCCAAGGAGCCCTTGTGGCAGGAAGCACTGATTCCTGTATCTCCTGCAGTTGTCACTGGAATGCTGCTTCATTGTGACAAGCTGTCTTGGACAGGGAGCCACTAGAGCCCACCTAAACACCTGTGCTATTGATTATGTTTATTGATTGGAGTAGCTCAGGCAATGCCCATGATCAGCTAATTGAAGCTTCTTGGACTTATGGGCAGAACCCTCCCAGAAGGATCTGCGTTCACTTGGGTCACCTCCAGCCAATTTCAATCTGCCTGCTGCCCTTCCAGCTGAAGCTGAGGAAGACTACAGGGATGTATAACCCCTGCTTTGGCTCTCAGCTGTTACCATTTGCTGTTTCATGGGAACAGGCAATCTCCATTATCAGTTAAATGATGTGACAAAAATATTCTCTGCTTCACCCTGTGGATGATCGATGTCATCCATGGCACCCTGTGGCATCAGTTAGCACAGAGCTCAGAGAAGGTGGGAAAACCAACAGACAGCTCTTTTTCTACTTCTTGCCTTTCCTTCTCATAATTGTTTTAACTTTTTTTTTTTCCCCCTCTTGTTTTGTTTCCCAGAAATGTATTTTCTTTTGCACTTTGCAGGTATCACTTCTCGGTAAGAGTTTTTCCTGCTTCAGCTCCATTGACAGGAGAGCAAAACAACTGAATGTGTCTTTTGTTAAAACTTGAAATTGTGTTTATGGAGATGGTAAGTTCTGGTAGTTAACACACAGCATTGGGTAGGAGTTTGCCTCAGTACAGTGGCCAATTATCACTTCTTTTCAGAAGCTCACTCTGTTTTGCTTTAAATCACCACCTACCATTTCAAAAACTACTTTGTGAAATCCAGTCTACAGAACATTCTTCTCAGAAGAGAAAGAGCTAAACAGTTTCAACAGTGTTGAAAAACAGGTTTGAATTTTTAAATAGAAAATGCTACATCTGTTTTAGTTTATTTCCTTTTTCTTTTCCAGCATAATAACTAAGTTTTGCCAGAAAGCTCCTTGCTGCTTATTCTTCACATTTCTAATTCATCAGATGTTGCAGACTTAAAGGACAAGACCATTCTTTCCTTCTTTTTTGTGACCATTTGTTCCAATTTTCTTTTTCAGTCACATTTCATTTTTTTCCCCCAGAAATAACTTACCATCAGAACTCTTGCTATCAGATCTATCTGCTAACATTCAGCCTGGCTAATCTGAGAACCCTAAAGCCCACTGGATGTTCAGCAGCAGCCTTTTTTGTAAAGTGATCACAGTTGCCTGTCTAATGGGAAGGTGTAAAATAAATGGGAAGGTGTGAAAAAACCCTGATCTAGTTAACTGATTTTCATCCTTTTCACTTTATATCAACCAAGATACTTTCCTGTTGGAGTACTGATTTTTAGCAATGTACATAAATTCTTTCAGACTATGCTGTCACTTCATATGCTTATAACCATCATCTACTGCCCCCAAGCCTTAATTAGTCTCTTTGCTTTCCTTCCTTTTAACATTTCAAGTATGACATGACTTACTATATTTTGCTTCATATTATTTGTGAGGAATAATTTGATATCTGCTTTATATTTTAAGCATTTTCCAGCTAACTTTTCACACAAATGGGTTTTAATGGTTCCCTCTGTTTCATATTATCAGCTGTAATTGTTAATTACTTAAATGTCTATGTAAAATCTAACCCATCACATAATTGCACTTATTATCTCTCTTTGCTTTTGCAGTGGATGCAGGAAGTGTATGAGGTATTCAGGTTTTCATTACTTTGCTCTTATGGTAGTAACAAATTGTCTCTATCAGAAATCATCATCCTGAAGTGGTTGCAAAAGGTAAAACCAGAATGAATTCCTGTTCGCTTAATTACATGTGCAAGAGCATTCATTCACAGTTTGAAGAGTTCATATGCAGCAAGGTCTGGAACTGTTAGTAAATTTTCAGCTTCATGGTGGATTTATTTTGGTGATTTTCATCCTCTTTGCTGAAGAGAAAGTATATTTCATTTGTGCTGGGGAGAGGGTTTGCTATCTTCAGTGCTTTAACTGTCATCAGTAAAAGTTATTTAAATTCTAGATGGCAAAGGAATCTTAATTGGACCCCATGTGGTAAGGTCAAGTTGACTGTCACAGTCAACTGTGTAACTTGAGGGAATTATTCTCTCCAATACTTCAACTTGTCTTTCATTGCAGTTGTGTGATTCCAAGTGGCAAGGATGAGCAGCCATGCAGAAAATCTTTGACAGAATTCTTAGACTGCTTCTAAAGCCTTGCATGCTGAAGATCTATAAATGTTACTAAATTAATGAATAAAGGCAATTTCATGGAGGATTAATGATAGCAAAATGACATTATCATTCTTTTATGTTTTTATGGGAGGCAGTTACACAGAGTGAAGGAGAATATGTAATGGGCAGATGTAATTGATTAAAACCTCTGTGCAGTAAGTGGGAACTCCAGTTTGAGCTACATCCCATTAAATACTGAACTCTTGATTGCTGTTCAACAAAATCAATACAGAGCAGAAGTTGGTAGTGAATCTTGTGCCTGCAGCAGTAGTGCAGTTTGACAATAAAAATCAATGCCCAGTCTCAAAACTGAGCATTTAATAGTATTCGTGGTTTATGTCTTTTATAGATCCTTAGGTCCTTAAGGCCATATGTTAATTTACTGCCTGTGTCTGGAGCTGGGGAGGTCTGTGACTTAGAGAAATAGGGCTTTTTTTACTTGTTTTGTATCATGTATTAGTTTCTGCCACTAAAACCCATAACTGTTGCATGTGGAATTTTTGCTCAAGGCATTAACCCCTACACATCTCTAGATAAAAGACCACCAGTCAGGTAGTGAATAGGCAGGAGGAATCCTTGCACAAAACCAAGCACAATTTTCAACAGTTTATTCTTTAAAAATCAGTGTCCTGACTGTGACAATGACAAGTTCAGGATTTTTTTTAAAGTCTGTAATAGATTCTTTATTAAAATACCATTTTCATGTAACTAACTTAATGTAGCCAATTTTTACATACCTTGTAGAAATAACAGGACTGGAGGTTGGTTACAAATAGATCGTATGTTATCCTAGAGTAAACTATCCAACAGCAATATATGAAATAAGCAATAATTTAACTACTTCATAGTTTAATAATCAAGCATTTTATACTTTTCCTGGAGAGAAATTACATCTATCTTGATCCATCAGAAGATTTAAGAGCTGTGTGCCCTGAGCTTTCATTTCAGTATCAATTCTTCCCTTTCCCAGTACAACTCCATGCATATTTCCAAATGTTTTATAGAATAGAAATGAAACTCAGTTCTTAGTATTTCACAATATTTCTCAGAAGTTTTTATTATTAACAAGTTTATTTTTGTGTATGTATGCTGTATGTTTTGTCCTGTACTGTATTGTCTTTGTGAAGTATTTTGTATACAACAGAAAATAAGGCACATAAAGTGTACTTGAGTGCTTCAAGTCGGGTCTCACACCCTCCTGGGAAATTGAGCCTGGTGTCTTGACTTGCAGCCCTTTGACCAGTGAATAATGTTTCTGCTTGACTAGTGAAGTATCAAACCCAAACTGAAATAACTGATAACTTAAAAATCTAGAACAAAGTTCATTTTTTCAAATTGCATCAGAAATCTTACACTCATTTGGTAAGCTGCAGAGCATGCTCCAAAAAAAAGGGGGGAGAAGTTTCTGTGTCCATACATGGTAAAGAATTTATGAGAATTGTTTTGGAATTACTGCTGAATCACTCTTAAAATACTCCATAGAGACCTCTGAAAAATGTGCAGTGGTGTGAAGCAAATTAACTTCCTGCCACCAAAAGCATGTATTTTTAAAAGACAATTAATGCATGTAATTTTCCCACTATAAATTTTGCAGAGTGGCTGTAATTTTTCTTGTGAGATGGAAGTGTAGGGTTAGAGAATTAGTCTAGACATTTACCTATGGCTTATTTAACTGCAAAAACTGCAAAAGCAGTGTCTGGCAGTGTGCTAGCAGTGTGATTGTGTGGGTCACAGAATCACCAATGAGTCAGATTGGAAGGGATCACTGGGGGTCATCTGGCCCAGCCTCCCTGCTCAAACAGGGTCGTCCGTGGCACAGGATTGCATCTGGGCAGTTCTTCCCAGTGGGGAAGACTCCAGACCCTCTCTGGGCAGTCTGTTCCAGTGCTCTGTCACCTGCACACTGCAGTTCTTCCTGTGTTGAGGTGGAAATTCCTGGGCATCTATTCCTGCCCATTGCCTCTTGTCCCATTCGTTCTTGTCCCAGAGCCTGTTCCATTCTCTGACCCGTCCCTGCAGACATTGACACACATGGATGAGGTCCCTTCTCGATCATCTCCTCTTCAGGCTGAACAGCCCCACCTCCCTCAGCCTTTCCTCATGAGAGATGCTCCAGTCTCTTAATTATGGGATCACATCCCTGGCTGCTTTTGCTTTAATGTACTCTTAAGCAATGGCAGTAGAATTATTGCTGGTAAAAATTATACACACACACACCCCAAAGCAAACACTGCTTATTTTGTGTACTTACAGCAGGAAAAAAATAGTTTCCTGATGATGTGGCTTGTTTGATTGTCCCCATTTTGGAAATGGGGCTTGTTTGTGTTTTTACTAGGCTAGCTTGTTTCTCTTCATTAATCTAAGAGAGAGTAATATCTCTCTCTTAAATTTCTGTCTTGCTTGTTCACATATCAACCTAAACAGCAATGGACCAGTCTTGCCTGTATCATCTCTCTCTTCAGAATTTGTCTGTGTAGTCTGTTCCAGTAAAGCCTGTGACAGAAGCCTATATTGATGTAGCTATGGCAAGTGGTACTTAATTTCTCTTTATCTCTTAATCTAATCAAGTGGTACACAGTAATTCCCAAAGCATAACTGGATTATCAGCACAGTCAAGCCTCTATCCAGTCACAGTTTAAAATGAACCACTGTACAAGGCCACAGTAAAGGCACTTGATAGAGTAGGGACACTTAAAACACCTTATTATGCAGTTTTATTAATCAGGACATCTTTGAAATCACTGATGATGTTCTGATGGCTGCAGACTGAGATTTATCATGTGCAGGTATCATCTACTTCCAGCCTCAAGCTACAGCTGTTTGCTTCCTGGAAGGAGGTTTTTCTTCCTTACAGTATTTGTAAGCAACAGCTGCTTTTCACTGAGGGATGGGTGTGAGTGCTTTTTCTCCCAGTGATTTTTCGGTGTGTGGGGGTGGTTTGCTTCTATTTTGTTTGGGCTTTGTGGGTTTGGTTTCTTATATTATGTGGTCATATAGAGAAAGCCTACAAAGGCAAGGTACTGCTGAATAGTCTGTAGCCTGGACAAAACTCTGAAGTTCATAGTCTCTCATGTTCCAACAAAGTCTTTCACTTGCCTTTTATTTATTTATTTATTTATTTAATCTCTCTCAATAGTGTTGAAGGGTTCTTATTGTTGCCATTGACTGGCTTCTGTTTAGAAAATAATTATGAATTTCGTGATTTTCAGCAGCTCCACAGTAGCAGCAGTATATAATAAATGCAGTTTTTGAAGAAAACAATATTTCAGTGTTAGGGCTGCACTTTCATCTGGGCTAGGAGTGAGAGGTCATTGAAGAAGAAAATGAGTTTAACTGGTACCTACTAACATTTACAGATTGCTGATTTGACTCCCATCTAATATGTGAAGTTCAGAGAGGAGTTACCTCAGCTTTAAGCATTTGCCCCAGAACAGACCATTTATACACTGCCCTGCAGTGCCGAACTTCAGCAGAGGTCAGTGCAGCGTCCAGGCTGGTTTAGCTGCAACAGTGCAGACACTCAGTGTGCACACAGTGCACATGTTCCTGTAGAAGAAAAATATGATCTAATAACCTTGTAATAGTCAGAATCGGTCGTTCAGTTTTACAAAAAGTATTTTACAAACATTCAAAGCTTCTGCAGGTACTGAAAAATCAGCTTAGTAACTGTATAATAGCAAAGTTATAATACCTACTGATTCAACACTGTTAATGAAAGCTTCCTGAAGCTTTTCCAGGAATTGCATCCAAGTACTGAGTGCCTTTAACTCTTAAGATCTGCTCTATCCATAACACTTAGCTCTTACAGAATACTGGGTATTTTTGGCTTTGTCAGTGTGTCAAAAGTGACATTAAAACAAACTTGGAGGGCTTTTGGTGAAGATTTCAAGTAGCAGTAGCCTAACTGTGCTCTCAACAAAGTCAACATAATATGTCACTAGATGAGAATCAGTTTAATGCTTTTAAAGTTGAAGTCCATAACTGTATTAGGGTGGATGTGGTTACTTGGGTGATTGGACAGAGCTGGAGACAGTATGTGGAGCTGCAGTTTTAAATTTTTAAAGAACTTTGTATCTTTGTTAATTATATAAGTCACTGGAATGTGTTTAAGTCTATTTATCCTACAGCTTTTGGGTACTTCACCTTAATAAGCCCTACAGACATGCTAATGTTCAACTCCCATTTTAGACATGTAGTTTTAATTGTAAACTGATCTCTTTGCTAAACAGAGAGTCTTCATTAACTTGGATTCACTAATTCCAGAGCCTGGGCAAGATACAAGTGATAATGAGATGCAGATCCTGGCTGATGAAACATTTGTGGAGGGCTTGTTTTTCCAGACATGACTGAGTTTGTACCAGCAACATCACTGGTATCAGTATCTGATCAGAAGCCTACACTGAATGATTTGCTCTCACAAAGGCTGAAATAACTTCTCTATTTCATCATGAGCAGTGACAGGGGCCTTTCCTGCAGCTCTTGGGGCTGAGAAAGCCTCAGGGAAGGGTCCACCTGTTCTGACAACTGAGTGTGAAAACCAAAACCTGATGAATTCCACCTCTGAAATATGTGGTGACTCATGAAAGTGCCCTGCGCACATGGAATGGATCTGAGTGTCCTGATGACTGTCTCCTCTCCTTGGCCTGCCCAGCAGGTGCAGACAGGTTTTTTTTGTGCAGAACAGCCAGCTTGCCTGGTGTGCTGTAAGGAGAAACATCTGTTCCTGAGCAGCAGAGCACATCTCAGTGTGACTTGGCTTGTGGCAGTGGCTGCTGGTGCCCCATTGCTGATGAAAGCACATCACTGTTAAGAGAGATGTGAGAGAAGTGCAGGAAGGAAGAGCAGAAAACTGCTGTCTGCATGCAAAAAATGCTTTTTAATTGACTGCCATCAGTGGAGGCAGAAAGCCAGGCAGATAAAAATCAGCACTTCCTGGGCACTGTTCATTCTGTTACAGTTGTTTGTCTTCACCACACATTATTATTAAGTGCTTAATCAGTATTAAATCTAATTCTGGGATGACATCTTAGAAATTGTTTTACAGCATTAGCAGCTGGAAGAATGTCCTGCCTGTTAATTACTTACATTATCTGTCTCTCAGAATACCAGCTGGCAGTCAAAATACTCTAGAATGAAACCCAGTACCCAGACAAATGTCATATTTATGCAGGTGTAGGAGCATACTGTGTAATCCCTTAAAACCAGTGCCTTCAGAAGGTGATGTAGGAACTCATTTGGGGTACCCCCTGTGCTGATATGTCTTAGGGAAATGGGAGATACTTTTTTCTGTGCACACACACATGAGATATCTAATGCTTGCAGTTTTATAATGTGCTAGGGAAAGCACATCTAGGAAGGAGCTAAAGAGTCACCACAAGGGTAGTTAGTCTAAGAATCAGTCAGCTGTCATTTCTGAAATGTGACCATCCTAGCTGATTTTGAGGAGAATATCAAGGTATTAGTTGTGAAATCTCTGTTGGGGTTCTGATGTGTGCAGGTTTGCTCCCCATTTGTCCAGCAGTGTATGAGCCCAGATTGTATTGCTGTGCTAAGCCACAGCACCCTCATTCCAGGTAGTGGGAGTGGGACTGAGCACCAGGACTGCTTTCATTTCTGGATAAGCTGTGAATGCTGTTTTGCTGAGAAGGCAAACAAGTGAACTAAATCCATATATTTTGTCCTTTCAGCATCCAAGCCTTTGCAATCTCATTCCCAGGGAGCCAGGTTTTGGTCTGTTCCCCCACTGATTCACTTGACTCCTTCAGTACGAATCTTCCCATGGGAGTATTGTGAGGAGTTCTGCATGTCCTCATTCTTTGTTTGAGGGTGAAGCAGTGGTGGGGCCTGTGAGGTCTTGATCCAAAATGAGTCATTTGACCCCTCTCGTATTTTGTCTTGGAGAAGGGAAGGATTGCACAGACATCCTTTTAAGGAGCCACGTGCTCCAGGGTGATGAAAAGGAAGACAGAGGACAAGCTGTGGCTCTAAATACCTCAATGCAGTTTTGGGGTCTTTTTTAAGAGAGAGGCACTTGTTCTTAGGGTCTCTGCATTATTTCAGTCTGTAAATGCAACTTTCAGGTTCACAGAGCTAAATATGGTTTTTCTTCTTCCCTCCTGCCAAGTTGTAATGCTTGAACAGTGGAAATACTGGGTTTTTCCCCGAGGCAAATACAATCTTGTGAAGGACAAAGTATTTGGGAAACACTGGGATGAAAAGGAAGTTTAGGAATTGCATGGCATAGTTTACAAATAAAAATCCCAAGATGTTTTTTAATCTTACAAAGGAATGGTCTGCTCCTTCTCTCTCCCCAGTCCCATGATCCATTTACCTTTGTACTTAATTCTGTAAATATGCACTGTATTGAATCTGTTTGTTGAGAACGCACAACTCAAGTTATCTTATTCAGCCTGCAAGTACTGGGGAAAATAAGTGATAGGATAATCCATGATCTGACTGAATAGAGGGCTGTTTGTAGCATCTGGCTGTCAGATTTCTGTTTGCTTGTCTCATGTGAGCATTCTGACAATTAATCAATATTGAAGTGCTCCTCTGGATGTGCAAAGGATTGGACAGAGGAAGTGCCAACATGACCATATGCCTTTTGGCAAAACTGCTGTTTGGCTTCTTTAAGTTTTATGAATTTTCAGGGTATAATCTTTTCTCAAAAAAGAAGAAACTAATAGTGAAGTAGTTTTTTTCAGGGCTGTGAGCAAGACCATTTTTGCAATCCTTGGCATACACATTCAGAAGAAAACAATAACAATGCATGTTCAGGCCATTCATTTTTATTTATGTTGACAATATACTCACAAATTTTCTACTGTTGGCAGTAAAATTCTGGCTAATGTGTGCTGCTTATTCACTGTGAAAGTCCTCCCATGCACTTCCAAGTGAAGCACTGCAATAATAAGACTGAGAATTCCTTTTTATTCACAAACTAGCCAAAAATGGGCAGTAACACCGGAAACTGTCCCAAAATTGCCCAGCTTGTTCTGGTGCTGTCAGCATCATTGCAGCCCTGCCAGTTTTTGCATATTGCCAGTCAAATTTACTTTAGCAGTAGATATAGAGGAAAGCTGTGTGAAACTTCCCCACCCCCCCACCAGTGTTTCGGGGTGAGTTTAAAAGGCAGCAATTCTTGGCCCCATAGTGCCTTGGCAATCCCATCCAGTTTTCCCTTTAATGTTTTCCACATATGGTTGTGAAATCCAGCGTCTGACTTGTTTTCTAAATATAGAATCATAATTATTTTTAAAATTATCGATGCAATGAGTCTTATTTTTCAATATTTTTTTCTCCTTTTGTGATATAACGAAGCATTGAGAGTTCTTGCATTGTCCATTTCCCAGAGGCACTTTTGAAGACATTTTATTCTTTTTTGTTTATGTTTTACTGTTTATTGGGAAGTATCTCCTTTGTAGTTTTGAAACAGAAAGCAGAGCAGGAAAGAGCACATTCCTTTGCCAGTGGAAGAGTGGCCAGGCATGAGCAGGCTGTGCCCCACTATCAGCACAGAGTTTTTCACACAGCTGTGCCTGGTTCTTTGGTAGCAGTGGTGGAACAAAAACCAGTGGTGGTAGTAGCAAAGCACAGGCTCAGTGGTTTCTTAGCTGCATTTTGAGAGTTTGTCTCTTACACTGCACTACCCAGCTGTAACCTCCTTGTGTGCTTCTGTGTTATTGGTGTGACCAAATGGAATTAACTTCACATGAATGGATTTGAATTTGCTCTTTGATGACGCAGGATTTTGTCTTGGAGGTGAAAAGTGGCTGAATGTAAGTCTAGATTGTGAAAAAACAAGTAAAGTGAACGAGTTTTATTTCCCCACCTCCCTGCAAATATTTGTGTTGTTTATCTAAAAAGCAGGAAAGAGCCTGTGATTTTAGTAAGATGCTTAGAATAAAATCTGGGGTTTTGAACAGATTTCCCTGCTTTGGCAGTGCTTTCCATTGTTAAATTCACAATGACTTATTACAGAACTATTCAGAAGCAATCCTGCCAGTGCAGATTTCAGTTTTAGTGGCCCATAACACCCCAAACCACTCCACTTCTCTTGGTAAAGAAAAGAATATACAGTGTTATATCAGGGGAGAAACTGGTAAATGGCATTTGAAAGCAAACATTTTTATTCATAAAGAGAAGAAATTATACCAGTGTACAAGTAGTAGTCACAACTGATGATGTCTTTAACAAGCAGACAGTTCTTCTTGGGTAGTGGGGGGGAGATTAAAAAAATGAAGTTATTTTAAAATCACCTGGATTTTTAAAGTTGGACTCAACAGGTTCCATCCTGCTAATGTAAATGTTCTTAGGAATAACTGAAAGCATGTTTGAAAAAACAATATGTAAGGAAAGAGGCAGTTTTAAATTAGACTGGCGAAACATCCAGAATGGCATGAAGAGAAGCATTGTTGAATTTCTTATGGATTACCTTAAATTTTGGGCCTATATTCTTGCAAATTATGTATTCCATACCTGAATATTGGAATTAATTATAGTCATGGCAAGAAGATCTCTGGGGTTTTGTGTTGATAATCACATGCAGCCGGTGACATAAAGATCTGGAAGACTTCTAGAATTGCAGGAACAAAATAAAGCTAATATCTTACATAATTTCCTGACTAGAACTTTCCCAGACTACTGTTACCCTGCATATAGCATTTGAAAACATTACCAACAGCATTACAGAATGAAGCCCAGTACAGTTTAGTATCTGAGAGGGGATGAAGTGATTGAAGTCTAAGGATACAATGTCAGTGGAATAGTCAGAAAGGACTTGTATTCGTAAATGTTTCTATAGAAAAGTTACAGTGTTCTCTGTGCGTCTGTGACTGAAACTATTTCAAGATTTGCCACTCTTTGCCACTAACAATTTCTTGCTTTTTCTGTTGGACTCTGAGCAAGAGTGATAACATAAAATAGTGAGTTTTGCATGCAGATGGAAAGGAACTGGTTTTGTAACAGATTGAGTTTCGGGAGTAGGGTGTGGGTAGAAGAAGATATGCATTGCTGGTTTAGTCTCAGACATGTGGTCAGATCCTTTTGTTTGAACCTCCCCACATTCTTCAGGATGTGAGTGGGAGTATTCTCCCATACAGAAAAACCTTAAACGACTCCTGTGACTTCTCTTACAGTGAACCTCTGATACTGCTGGTTTCTAAGAAAAGAATTTTAAATTTATGTTGAGGTAGGACAGGCATGGAGGTCTAAAGACACATGGTGAAGTACACAGTGCTTCTGAAATCTGCTGCTGAATGAAGGGTGGTGTGAACCACAGCCTGCAAGCTGCACAACGGTGAGTAAAAGTAATAGTGACAGATTAAGGCTCCAGATTAATAGGAGTTGTATGCTGCACCTTTAGCTTTCTAACATAACGGGTATGAAGTCAGGAAGATGAAACTTCTGCCATTTGGCATTTCTCTTCTGATAGAAGTGGTGGTCATAGATGCAACAGCAGAATGCAAGAGCCAGGATGTGACTTTCCTTACCAGGCATGGCCATTGCTCTGTGTGGACACCTGTATTTGTGAGAGGAATATCCAGCTCCTTTGACTGGCTATGAGCTGTTCTGCCCACTGCTCATTCAGAGTTTCTCCCCTCTGGTAAGGACAACAAATTTTTTCAAGAATTTTCTTCTATAGACCTGGGAAGGCCTACTTTTTTTCGTTCTTTCTTTTTGTTTTAGTTTGGGTTACTCTTGCTCTCTTATGGCCTATAGAGTTGGTTGTGTTTGCTTTCATCTCTCTTCCACTTGGCAAGAAGCCAAGCCATGACTCTTGGTGTAGGGATGCAGACTTTCTGGTGAAATGGAATATCTGGTAGGATATACAGCTCTTTCCACAGCATAAATTCTTAGGAGCATGGGAAGTATAGTGAATACAGACATATGAGCACCAAGGTGCCTGTGCAGCCCTCATGCAATCCTCAGGGATTGAAACAAAGCCCATGGAATGTGTCTGGAATACCTTTCTGATCATGCTAAAGCTAGACTTCCTGTATTTAAGTGTAGACTGCCTAATAATTTATGCCCAAGTGTCTTCATAGTACTACAAGGCATCTTTTCACCAGGATTTAGTTGTGGTCAGGAATACATTAATGGATGACAACATCTTCTGTTTAATAGATGAATCTTTACTCTCTGCAACTAAACCATGAACACACAGAAGGAGAGAAGAAGCAAAAGTGCATAGCCCAGTTGAGGAAACAGTTTGCTGCTGTTATCTTTAGGAGGTTTATGCCACTTGTGAATTTAGCCTAATATACCCATTCCTTAAAAAATGCCAAACAATCACCTCCTCAACCAAATCCTAGTAGTGAGAGTGGATATATTATTTTTTTTCCCAAGCTACACATAAACCATTGACACAACATGGTTCAATTGTAATACAGTTACAACTTGGCTGAACAAAGAGAAGTATTTTTTTCGACTTGACTGCTTAGCACACAAACTCAGAGTGATTAGCAAAGCTGAAAAAAAAATGTCTTTAAGAGAAAATAAAACTGAGCAGCTTATTTAGTAGAGAAGGGAGAGGGGAGTTTTTTTATTGCAATCTCCTTAAGGGACAAAGTTGGGGAAATCCCCTAATGTTGTTAGCATGACACAAGATCTTGTGTTTGAAGACTTGCAGAAATGGATCTCATGTGATGACTAATCTCATTTGTCTTTTCTATTCTTCTGTCACCAGAACTGTGATGTTTGAGGACAGCTGGTGTCCTCAGAGCAAAGCCATCCTGTGTTTGTTTGTTCCATATAAGTCTAGAGACTGAGCCAGCGAGGGTGGCAGTGCAGCTAAACTTGGAGTGTGGAGCCTTGTTCCTAATGCCCTGACAACAGGACTTTCAAGGTGAGTTCTCTTATGACCTTGGGCCTCCTTGAGCTTGGGGAGAATAATTTTGTCTGAAGAGAAAGACATGCAGTGAAGTCATGTTCTTGATCCAGATGGAGGCAATGAAGCTCAGGAACCTGACTCTATGGACATCTGGGTTAGAGGCAGAGATGATTTTGGTGCTCAATATTGTTCTCCTATATTGAAAGGATGTATTTAGGTAACCTCCCACTAAAAGGTGAAATAGGAGATTTCCTTTTCCTTATTTTTAATTGAGAGAGCTCTGTGGGCACTTTTAAGCTCTGCTCCCCATATTCCTAGTGAGTTTTTTTCCTAGTATTTCAGGGTTTTGTATTGAAAGTGAATTTTAACTGTTGAAGGATAATGTGGGACCTTCTGAAACTGAATAGGTAAACATATGCTGGGATTGTCTTATTTAAGACATTCCTTGTTTGCCACTAAGGAATAAAAGAAATCCAAAAAATGTATTGCACTTAGCTGTAGCTGGCCTGAATGCTAGAGGAGGTCCCATAAAGGGGCTGAAGGTATTTTATTCTATCAATTTGTCAGACTAATCACTGTCTTGTGAGAGAGGTTATTTCAGTGAAGAGTGAAAGTCAGCTCTCAAGTGAGAAGGAAATGAATGATGTGAAGAGATCCCTGACTCATAATTAACTCTGTTCAACAGGTGAGCGTGCAGCGTTATATAATATGGTATAAACGTAGTTTGAAGGCAGTGTACAGTGACTCACAAATTCTGCATTCTCAACCGTTATAAGGCAGTGCATTCAGTGATTCTTCTCCTCCTAGATGCTGAAATACTTTGAGTAGCAAAACCACTTTTTTTGTGTCATATCCTCCTGGTTGTTAAGTACAACTCCTGCATGTCTCCATCTCCTTCAAAAGTCTCCAGGTGGCTTAAAAAAAAAAAGGAATGAGAAACTGGAATATTTTGTAAGAATATCTTGCATTCAGTGCATTTTCAGAATCCAAATTCCTGTCATATGTATTTCAGAAGCTCTTGCCAGTTGAGTCCTTCCACAGTGTGTATTTTACTGTGTTCATTGAGTTATTGTCACTATTGCTTTTAAAAGTCTTAAGGTTATTTCATGGACAAACAAATCATGCTGAGGTCGAAGCAAGTTTAATAACACTTCTTGTTGAATTCGAAAATATAAGAGGATCATTCTGCTTGAATACTTGGCAGCTGTGAAGTGTTTTAATGAACAGAGCCTTGTTTCTATATGACTATTAAAGCAAATAGTGTTGGTGAATATACATGTTTGTACAGCAAGCGCCAGTCTCTTGTGCAGACTTTTTGCACCTCTCTCTCTTTCAAGTACATTTTTTCTCATGGAATGATTTTGTAGTGCAAAGATGCCAAGCACTAGTTAGTAAAGAGTTTTCAAGTGCAAGTGCTCACAGCTGCAAGATGTGTTCCTGTAAATTTTCTCTGGCTGTTCTAACCAGAAACCCCTTCTGTCTGTTCTCTAGCAATGCATTGGCACCAAACCCGCAGCAGCGAGTGTTACTGTGGGGTTCATCTTACAGAATGCATAGGAAGGAGGAAAAACGTACATTTTGCCTCAGCACCTGCTCACCACCACCTTTATAATTCAGGTTTGCAGGGCAGGATTTAGGATGTCCTACCCTCTAGAAACAATTCTGATCATAGTGATAGCTGAAGTTGTGCATAACTGACACGAGCAATAAATGAAGGCAGTGAGATTTTGCAAGGTAAAAGAAACAACCCACAGGAGAACTTCTTATCTCTGATTATTGCTGACAGGATAAATGTTCCAAAAAGATCAAGAGCTGTTCCATTGTAGTTTTCTTATTTCATATATTGATAGGCTTCTAAAGCACACAGCTATTAGAAAAATTGTCTACCAGTACTCAGAGTGAGGGGCTGATACAAAGCTTCCTGAGACAGTCAGGAGACAGGCAAGACAGACTGTTAGCCAGATCCTAGCAAAAATGGCTGGAATTTCTAGCCTTGAGGAAGGCAAGACAGAAATAATCTTCAGCTGAACATATAAAAAATATATCCAAAAAATTTCTTAGTATTTAGAACACAAAGGACAGTTAAGATGGTGCAGAATTGATTATGTACATGTTTTAGAATTCATTTTGCATGAATTCTAAGCAAGGAGCTTGCCAGTTCCTGTGACAAAATATTGTAATTTATTGCTTCCCCAGATTAAATAACCAGAAGGTGTTTTTTTTGTAGATCTTTAAAATGTCTGTTGAATGTCACAGATTTCTAAATCGAAAAGGTTAAAAAAAAGCATATTGGAAGCAGACAATACTGTGCAGAACACTTGGTTTTGCTCTTCTGATCAATACATACAATTCCTTAAAATCTGCCTAATATACTGTGAAGTATCCAGGTCAATTATTTGGCACAGTTCTAAAAACATAGCACTATCCCATCCTTGATATTTTACTATGACTTGTATGTTTGCTACATTTTTTTGCCTTTCCCTTGAGTAGAACATTGGTTTGTTACATTATTTCATATATAAGAAAGTGTTAGTCCTCCGTAAGTAAAATATTTCAATAAATACAAGTTGAATTTACAAGTGAAACTGATAAGGCTGAAAAAACAGTTGCTCAAATTACATATAAACAGTGCATTATAAAGGCACTGTGAAAATGTGTGAGGCAAAATGAACAAACACTACAAAGTCAAAAGCTATGCTGTAAAGCTGAGACACCGTTTTTTCAAATGCTGCATATCGCAGAAAAACCCACTTTCTCTGCATTCTTCAAAAAGTCCCTTTATTCTTTTATCCCAAAGAGAGGACATAAATTACATCCTTGCTGAACTAATAATGCAGCCCGGAAAAAAAAAAAAGCAAATTTTTGTTTAACCATTTAACATGCTCGTAGAGATTAACTCAGTCCACAGGGCCTGGGGAACTAATCTAAAAAGCCCTCTTGGGCACACTTTGGTTGGAGGGAAGAAAAACTGGCACAGCAGTAACTCCTTTGTGTCCTTTGCTGGTGAATGGCCTGTGACTCTCGTCTTTTTCTTCCTGCAGTTCTGCACTGAATTGGAAATGTTACATCCCCAGGCCCAGATATGTCTCTGATCCAAAAAGGGTGCTCAGAGGAGAGAGCTTAATGAGATTTAGTGCCTAGTCTGGTAAGTCTCCGTGTGACTCCTTGCTTTGACCCCAACCTTCTAGTTATTGCTGTAAAGGAACAAACTTTATATGATCAGGAACAATGACACTGATCTCTTTTATGCTTTCGTTCTGAAAAAGAAACAAAATTAAGACCAGACAACATAATTTGGCCTCTGCTGGCACAAGACTTCTGAGCAGAATAGGAAAAACAACCTTTTGCCATCCCAGGAACAAATTATTTTGTTCTCATTAATGAAATGGCAAAATGTGGATTTGCAGCAGAGGCAGGGCAGTTGTGTTAAGGACCATTGCTCCTTAAAATGCTGGTGGGGGGATTGGGATGAGTGAGCTCTGCAGAGCAGTACCCTACAGCTCCAGTTCTGCATACTCTGCTTTCCTGGGATCCATGTCCATGGGACAGAATGGCAATGTGGGCAGAGGGATGGGAGGAGCAGTGTGTATCCATCCTTTAATGCAGGATGCTGCCCTCAGGGCCTCCCCTCCTGCCCCGGGGCACAGAGCAGGGCTGGCTGGGCTGCTCCCTGGGCTGGGAGGATCCCGGGCTCTGTGCACTTGAAGCAGCTGGACAGGGTGACATTGAGGGGGACGGTTGCTCAGCCAGCACCAGGGGTTTTGAGTATTTGTTTTGCTCATTTCTAAAATCAGTCCTGACTCGAAAGCTTTTTCAGCAGCTGCAGAAATCTACAGTCTTTAGCTCACAGCCCAGTCTGTCATTTTGTGTTACATCATGCACTATTCCAGGAGGCAGAGCTGCCTATGATTTCATAGCACAGTTGGTTTTCTAGCTTGATTCCTCAAGGGACCTTTAAGGGAATGGAAACCCACAAATAAAATGAAGAAATTAAAATATATTACTAACTCTAAAATGCAGCATTTATTTGGATTAAAAAAATACAAAATTATAATGATCCTTTATACTGGATTTGATTTTGGTTCTGCAATGATTCAATAGGTTCACTAGGTTCCTGCTTCCCAGTCTCACTTTACTTTGGGAAATACTTTGTTAGAAGAGGACTTCCTCTCTGAGGGAGGTGTTACTATAGAGGGTCTCTAATTGTTTTTAGCAGGTTTTACATTTTCTGGGCTATTATTGGTCTATATAAAAGTTGTGATTTGAAGTCAAAGTCCACCTTTCATCCTGAAATACCTTACTAATGGGATCATTAATTACCCCAAGTTCCCCAAGTGGAACACAAATACCAAGCTACGGAAACACAAAAATGTTTCATTTTTTAAATTCTGAAGGAACAGTCCCACTTATTCTAAGGCTTGTATATACATTGTCTGGTCTTTTTGGACTAACTAAATTTTGGTGTAAATCAAAGGGGTTCTCTCTGACATGGAGGTTTCACATACCTCTAATAAAAACAGGGGTTTTTGTGCCTAATCATGGAGCATGTGGTCTGTGCTGGAGGAAAATCCAGCCTAGTTTAGTTCCAGATGCAGCCTAACTCTGTAAAGACCTCTATAGTAGTTACTCTTTCCTCCTTTGCTGTTAAGAAAAGTGAACTATTTTAGAGTATCCCTCCCCAAACTGTTGCCTCAAGGCAGCCAAAAGTGGAATATGTTGTGCTGAGCTGATGCAGGAATGCTCTAAGTGGGAAAGAGTGCTCTAAGTGGCCCTGCTGTGGGAATCAGAGAACAATTGTTTTGACAACATGTTCTCATGAAGATTTCGTGCCACTGTGTGCCAGTTCAGTAACTTGGTCCTCCTTTAACTTACTCCTATTCTCAAATTATGTTACTAAAAGCAAGCATTTTTTGTCAACTCAGTTGTTAGGCCTGTTCAGGCATAGTTGTGAATAAAACTAAGTTAGCTGATAGGTCAGTTTGTGTTTTGAGAAGGACTCGGGGGTGCTGGTGGAGGAGATGCTGGACATGAGCCAGCAATGTGTGCTGGCAGCCCAGAAAACCAGTTGTGTCGTGGGCTTCATCCAAAGCACTGTGGGCAGCAGGGGAGGGAGGGGATTCTGTCCCTCTGTTCTGGTAAGACCCACCTGGAACATTGCCTCCAGCTCTGGGGCCACAGCATAGGATTGGAAACAGTCCAGAAGAGGCCACCAAGATGCCAAGATGATTTGAGGGATGGAGCACCTCTGCTGTAAGGAAAGGCTGAGAGAATTGGGATTGTTCAGCCTGGAAAAGAGAAGGTTTTGGGGTGACCTAACTGTGACCTTCCAGTACCTGAAGGGAACTCTTAGGAAAGATGGAGAGAGACTTAAGAGCGTGGAGTCACAGGGCAAGGGGGAATGCTTCACATAAAGAGTAGGTTTAGATTAGATATTAGGAAAAAGCTCTATACTGTGAGGGTGGTGAGGCACTGGCACAGGTTGCCCAGAGAAGCTGTGGCTGCCCCATCCCAGAAATGTTGAAGGCCACATCGGATGGGGCTTGGAGCAACCTGGTCGAGTGGAAGGTGTCCCTGCCTATGGCAGGGGCTTGGAACAAGATGAGCTTTAAGGTCCCTTCCAATCTAGACTGTTCTATGAAATACTGCTCCTGCTGTGAGTTGGACTCGTGCTGCGCCACAGTTCCATCACCAGCTGGGCTGTCCCGGCTGCTGTTCCGACACAACCCGCAGCAGAGTTTGGAAGGTGCCGCTGGAGCGGGACGAGCCCCGTCCCATCCCGGCCCGTGGCGGGGCCGGTGCCGCCACCGCGCGGCCGAACCGCGTCAATGCCCAGAGGCTCCACGTGCCAAAGCTGGTTCCTATAAAGACCAGTTGGATTTACAGTTATTCCTCTTCTTTTTCCACCCCCCTCAGGATTTGCAGATGTTTCTGTTTCGGCTTTATGAGGTGACAAGCCAAACTGTCCAACAAAACATGGCTCATTGTCACTTACTGTTGCCCATGGCAGATGCCTGAAAAGGTTAGACCATTGCCTCCTGATAGCACAGTGAATTCTCATGTTTTAGTCCTTGAAGTTACCCGCTTTTGTCATGGAAATGTTTATGTGTAGAGAGAAAATAACATGAGTTCTCCTTACTGGAGTGCTGGTAGATGCCAGAGTGTGTCCAGAGAAGGGAAATTAAGATGGTTGAAGCGTCTGGAGCATCAGTCTTACAAGGAGCAGCTGTGAAGGCAGCAATAACTGATTGGAGAAGAGAAGGCTCAAGGGAGACCTTATCACTCAATTATCTGAAAGGAGGCTGTAGCCAGGTGGGTGTTGCTCTCTCCTCCCAAGTAACAAGCAATAAGATAAGAGCAAACAGCCTCCAGTTGTGCCAGGGAGGTTTAGATTGGATATTGGGAAAAATGTCTTCAACAAAACAGCACTGGAACGGGCTGCTCAGGGAAGTGGTGGAGTCACCATCCCTGGGGGGATTTCAAAAACAAGTAGGGGTGGTGCTTAAGGGATATGGTTCAGTGGTGGACCTGGCAGTGCTAGGTTACCAGTTGGGCTCTCTGATCTCAAGGGTCCTTTCCAACCTTAACAGTTCTATGGTGCATGCTTGATGTTCCTCAACTCTGTTTTTGTTTCCCTATGTAGCTTATCTGGTAGTTTCTGATGGGTTTTAATCCCCACCCTTACTGAGATCAGTGCAAGCCATAACATACTAGAAGTCTTTTCATTTCTGTTGTCACCCTTACTGCCACAAGAGGAAACTCCAGAGTCTGAGGTAGAGACAATATTTTAGTTGCTTTTTCCATCTGATAACTGGGAAACTGCTTAAAGGAGAGGGGGAATGGCAATGCTTCCTCCCTCTAGCTACAGTACTCTTCTATAACTCAAAATCTCTCTGCAATTACCCAACACAAATTAGTTTCTTCTCTCTCTCCCCATCTCCTGTCTTTACAACGGGATAATAATCCCTTTTCGGTTTCTTTTTTTCTGATGTTTTTTTCTTTGTTGGTTAGTGTTTTTTTTAATCATAGGATATATTCCTCGGTCACATACATCTACATCTATACATCACTTCCAGACTACTTAAATAATGTTATTAGAAAAAAATGACCAAATGGGGGAAAAAAGCAGCCTGGAAAACTTTACTCTGAACATGGAAGGAATAAAGTGGTGGGTGAAATGGCTCGGAGGAGGAGGTTTCCTGCAGAAGACAATTGATGGAGAGGAGGTGGCTGCTTTGCATGAGGTTGAAGAATTTTGGTTGGTTCCCCAGATTCTCTGAAGAACCTGATTTAAACTGCTGCTGTTCGCAGTCTGTCACTAAGAAACTGTAATCAAGTAGGGCTGAGATACTTCCCTCCCCCACGCTCTTTGTAGCTGCTGCTGTTAGGAAAAATCTTAGTTCAACTCTAGCATTGCTAAGAAAAATGCGACCTCTGAGCTGGAAGCGCCATGCTTCTGAAGGGAATGTTCTGTAACATAGAAAGATACAATCTTTTTATATACCGCTGCTTAAACAGTGATCTGACATAGTCTGGAACTGTCCTGGCTTACACTGAATGCAAAGTCCTGTCTGTTTGGAAGGCTTCAATGCAGTGTATTATCAAATCCAATCTGTTGCAAATAAATTTCATCTTGGTATTTTGGTGTTGGCCTTTGGGGTGGGTTTAGTGTTTGGTGGCTTTTTAAATTTTATTTTTTTGGTGGGTTTTAGGTAGTGGGTTTTTTGTGTGTGTGGTTTTTTTTTTTTGGGGGGGGGCGGGGGGGAGTTGGTTGCTTTTGTGGTTGTGTGGGTTTGTTTGTTTGTTTGTTTTCTCTCCACAGAATGAAGTAAGATCCTTTCCCCTTCCTGCAGCGAACGTGTTTTCCCTCCATTTCGGTTGTTTCTCCTTAGGTCACGGAAGGCTGGTGGGTTTGCCCTCAGTTTAGAAAGGGATTGGTGGAACTCGGCAGGTTTTTCAGCAAGCTCTGGAAAACAGCGCTTGTTACCCCATTTACCACGGCATCTCCTCCCAGCCAGGCTGCAGCTTTGGGCTGGCTTCGGAGGAACCCGCGGCTGTGGCGCTGCGCCTCAGTTCTGGAGGGCTGGAGCTCCTCGGCCGTTCGCCCTTTGTCGTGGGCGCCACCGTCCCCGCCGTGACCCCTCAGCCCTCCCCGCCGTGTCCCCTCAGAGTCCCGCCCTGCCGCCCGGTGCCCCCTCAGCGCCGGGCGGGGCGGTGCCGCCGTGCCCCCTCAGTGCCGGGCGGGGCGGTGCCGCGGTGCTCCCTCAGCGCGGGGCGGTGCCGCCGTGCCCCCTCAGTGCCTGGCCGGGCGGTGCCGCGGTACTCCCTCAGCGCGGGGCGGTGCCGCCGTGCCCCCTCAGTGCCGGGCGGGGCGGTGCCGC